>NC_092269.1:3577340-3807340 GCF_036320965.1 Panulirus ornatus
GTGTTTTTGCTGTGCGCGTCTCACGACTTTCCTGAACGAAGGTAGCTGTTAGGAAAGTACATGGACCAGGATAAAAATCGAAATGAGGGGATTTTACATGCGTTTGAATGTAATAATGATAAAGTTTAAATAGTGAAATAGGGGGTTGTCCATGCGTTTAAATGCAACAATGATAATAAAGCTTATCAGTTTTAATTAGGATAAATAGTGAAATAGAGGGACTGTCCGTGCGTTTAAATGTAATAATGATCATAAAGTTTATAAGTAATTTATATTCAAGAGTTCCCGTACACTTTCTTATCTTACAGTTGCCTTCAATATAATGGAAATTCTTGACATTTGATATCTAGGCCGATCCAGGCATTGGCATTGTGCCTGTTCCAGATGTATCACTGTTCTCCATGTTAACAGAAGTATGAGAGATTCAAATTACGAAAGCTTATTGTAAGGTGCAGTCACACACTTCAAAGATTATGCCGTGGATGTCCTTGTCATCACTATGAGCGCCCATGAGTGGATTGTTTTCAGTCTCGTCGAAATAATGACACCTGTGGCCAATAACCTCGCAGGACACCCTTCCTCATCTGGGGTAAGCCAACCCCCCCAAGTACCACAGGCCACAGTGGACATCCGCTAGACCCAGACGGGAAGATCTAACAACTATTCTGGGAAGATCTAACAACTATTCTGGGAAGATCTAACAACTATTCTTCTCAAGGATATGGGGGGAAGCCTTATCTAGTAGAGTGACGGGGAAAGCACTGACTTGTTTTTGACTTCTCTAGAATCTGTAGAACTGTATTCCGTACAAGCAGGACACTCTGTCACGAAGAAAGGAGAAACACCATGTTAGAAAATGAGTACATAATGGTGCTGTGAACACGTTCGACTTATGGTGTATATTGCAAGATGTACACGAAAAACTACGACCCCCTTGCATGTACCTCCTTAACCAGAATGTACCAAGGTGGATGATACAATGAGGAAGGAAGACGTAGTAACAACAGGAATCTCCTGGTAGCCACGACTACTTTATTACAGCCCAGGTCTTTGTAAGAGGAACCACATGAAGGCATAATTGGAGGCTAAGGGGACTGAAGGACGCGAGGAAACGAACCTTCGGTGTTGGGGGTTTGTGTAACAAGCCTCAGCCAAGTCTTACACCCTACTTTGGATGACTGAACATTCCTCCGCCTCCCTGGTGCTCCTATTACTAATCTGTGCCCCTCCTCGTAAATCTCTTTTCGAACCGTCCGAAAAGCGCTTCCCTCTCTGGACACAAACAGTGCTTATGGTCCTGGTGGCATCCATCCCCGTGTACTGAAAAAGAGTGCCTTTTGAACTTGCACCTTGCTTGAACTTGCTCGTCTGTTCCGTTTCTGGTTTAAACACCAGTACTTTTACTTCTTGGAAGCACCCAAGAAGTGACCGTTCTCGAACTACTGTCCTGTTAATGTGACATCTACCGTTTCCAAAGACTTTGAATCCCTCCTCAGCTCCTATATCCTCAGACATCTTGGATATCACAGTCTTCTCTCGGATCACCATACAGTATGGCTTCCGTAAGGCGAGGTCCACCAGTAATCTTTCCTGTCTTACTAATGTCTAGGTGATCATCCCTGAAAGCTTTTGGGAAATCCTTTTCTGGTTGCCCTTGATATATCCAATGCTTGTAACGGGATGTGGCACCGGGGTCTCATCCCTAAGCTCTCCTCTTTTGCCTTCCCTCCATCATACCTAGCTTCCTCTAGGGCTGATCTGTCTACGTGATTGTTAATGAGTCATCCTTCCCCCCCCCCCCCCACTCCTCTCTCCATCAACAGTAGCACCATTTAAGGTTTTGTATTGTCTCTTGCTCTTTTCCTGTCATCGATTTCCCTTTTTCTACATATAACCAAATGCACTCATATGCTGACGACTTAACATTGCATTCTTCCACGTTCTTCAAGTCTGCTCCAACTTCTCTTACTCGTTCTGCATCTAGTCTAGATGCAGCTTCCTCAACAAACCCAGACTTGAACAGGATATCTCAGTGGGGTAGACGAGATCTGGTTAAGCTTAATTCCTCCAAGACACGGATTCTCCCCAACTCTCGAAAATTCCTCAACTTTTCTCTCTTTCGATGTTTCTGTAATTCCACCATTTAACTCGACGAACATACTTGGTATTACTGTAACTTGAAAACCCAACATTTACAGAAATAACTGAATGTGTCTCTTAAGAAATTGGAAGTCCTGTTTAAGAGTCGAAATTTCTTCTCTTCCGAACATTTGCTTCGTTTATGTAAATGATTGATCGATCCTTGCATGGAGTACTGCTCTCACATCTAGCTCTGCAATCTTACTCGACAGAGTTCAGTAAGTTGAATGGAAAGCGGTAGGACACATCAGCTCTGACAGAGTTCAGTAAGTTGAATGGAAAGCGGTAGGACACATCAGCTCTCCCAGGCTAACTTCAAAACTTGACCACCTTGCCCTACGCCGCGATGTTGGTTCACTTTCCCTCTTCTGTAGGTATTAATTTGGTTTATGCGTTTGAAAACTGGCTGCTTGTGTGCCCCCTACCTCCAGCTAGACCACTCAATACTTGGCAGAGTGCTGCGTCACATGATTACAGTGTTGCCGTTGGCATCTCAAGGGTGGACCGCATTGATAACTATTTTTTTTCCCCTCCAACTTAAAGCTTTGAAAGTCATTGCTCTCTCAGTGTCTTTCCCAGCAACTGTGCCCTGGAACTTTTTTTCAAGGACAGGTTTTTCGCTAACTCAAAAATTCGTAAATACCTTTCTGTCTCTTTTTGCTTTTCCTTTCATTAACCTTTGTCATAGATTGGAGCCATCATCGGACCTGTTGGAGCTGGTAATGATACTGGGTAAGACTAGAAAAAAAGAAGAAATAGATAAGGGAAAATAACCTTTAGATAGTAGTTGATAAGCACACTCTGGTAGAAACATTAGGTAGATGTAGTAGGTAGGAACATTAGGTAGGAGCGTTAAGTGGAAGTACTCAGTAGGAACATTAGGTAGGAACCTTTGCAAAAACTGCGCTAGAATTGCCCTCTGCCAGTAGCCTGTTAAGGGTGAGGCACTAAAGGTTAAGAAGCGGCACTAGAGTCCACTAGTTATGGGGACTCTTATTGTCATGGCCACCCACCACTTGAAGGAGTTCCAATTCAGAACAGGCAACAGGGATATAGGTAGATAAACAGACCATGTAAACTTGACGTGCAAAAACGTAGATGCAAATATCAAGTGTGGGACTCGATGCGAAGTATTTTTCAAGTTTATCATTAGACGTAGCGCTGGTGTTGCTCACAAGAAATATTAGCAAATGATTCTGTATGCCAAAAATACTCGAAAGTTTTTTTTTCATTTGGAGTAAAACGCTTGCGCACGGGTTTGTTGTTACTGTACGACAAGGGAAAGCAATCAAGCTAGGCTTGGATTGTTGCCAAGAGCCATGCAGGCAAGGCCTGTATTGATTCTGAACACTTGTATGAGATCATTTTTAGGATTCTCTTTCTCCTTTTAAGTGAGATTTAATTCCTCTATTCGCCTCTCGTAACATTTGTTTTATAGTACGAGAATCATCGTGCTTGGTCGTCAGTGCAGTCTATTTTCTCCCCCTTTAAGGTGAATAGAAATTTATATAATGGTCATGGTCAAAGATGAATCGCTGAAGTGTAGGGAAAGAGGATTATTGTCGTTTTTAGATATGAATTCGAATGCCCAACCTATGTAGATAAAAGTTTTGTTCGCCCCTTGTTTATATATATATATATATATATATATATATATATAGAAGTAGTGAAAAGTTTTTATCGAGGATGTAAGGCATGTGTACGTGTAGGAAGAGAGGAAAGTGATTGGTTCTCAGTGAATGTAGGTTTGCGGCAGGGGTGTGTGATGTCTCCATGGTTGTTTAATTTGTTTATGGATGGGGTTGTTAGGGAGGTGAATGCAAGAGTTTTGGAAAGAGGGGCAAGTATGAAGTCTGTTGGGGATGAGAGAGCTTGGGAAGTGAGTCAGTTGTTGTTCGCTGATGATACAGCGCTGGTGGCTGATTCATGTGAGAAACTGCAGAAGCTGGTGACTGAGTTTGGTAAAGTGTGTGAAAGAAGAAAGTTAAGAGTAAATGTGAATAAGAGCAAGGTTATTAGGTACAGTAGGGTTGAGGGTCAATTCAATTGGGAGGTGAGTTTGAATGGAGAAAAACTGGAGGAAGTGAAGTGTTTTAGATATCTGGGAGTGGATCTGGCAGCGGATGGAACCATGGAAGCGGAAGTGGATCATAGGGTGGGGGAGGGGGCGAAAATTCTGGGAGCCTTGAAGAATGTGTGGAAGTCGAGAACATTATCTCGGAAAGCAAAAATGGGTATGTTTGAAGGAATAGTGGTTCCAACAATGTTGTATGGTTGCGAGGCGTGGACTATGGATAGAGTTGTGCGCAGGAGGATGGATGTGCTGGAAATGAGATGTTTGAGGACAATGTGTGGTGTGAGGTGGTTTGATCGAGTAAGTAACGTAAGGGTAAGAGAGATGTGTGGAAATAAAAAGAGCGTGGTTGAGAGAGCAGAAGAGGGTGTTTTGAAATGGTTTGGTCACATGGAGAGAATGAGTGAGGAAAGATTGACCAAGAGGATATATGTGTCGGAGGTGGAGGGAACGAGGAGAAGAGGGAGACCAAATTGGAGGTGGAAAGATGGAGTGAAAAAGATTTTGTGTGATCGGGGCCTGAACACACACACACACACACACACACACACACACATACACACGCTATGCTTACTTGGCATTAGGACATTGATTATTACACCTAGGCTACGTTCATTTAAATTTTGTAGGTTTATGATATTCCTACCGATGTTAGCCTTTCCTGTCTCTGCGACAGATTATTATACATTTTTTCACTAATGGACACTTTAAGATTTATTTGCCAACAGTGAGCCCAGTCTTAACATTCATTTACCACCTTTTGAACCTTGCAATTAATTCGTCTTCTTCAGCTTGCAGCTGTTAGACGTAGAACGTGCTGTTGTAAGACTTATTGTTTCCAGTCTTTGTATCGTCTGCCACTTTTGGCATAACTCGGCTCACTGTAAGAGTCATTATATATGCACGAAGTGTAACCGACTGCTGATTTCCTGCGACACACGACTTGTGTTACGTCTAACCTTCGTTATTGTTACTCGTTGTAATTGGCGAGTCGACAAGGTTTCTAATTGCCGACGTGCAAACACTACCTTTACCATATACACACACTTCCCTTTCATCATGCATATTGTGGCTACGACATGAGAGCATTCAAGTATATTTTGTCAAGACATGAAAACGGTTTCACCAAAACTCGTCGTGAGAACCCTTAATCAAGTGGCGATTCTATAATTTTGTTTGCCTCTTGTCTCGAATAATGGCTTCCTTGAAGTTTACCAACTACGAATGTTAAGCTATTAGGTAATAATTTCCGGACAGGACTTAATACCATTCTTATTATTATTATTATCATTGATAATGATAATAATAATAATAATAATAATAATAATAATAATAATAATAATAATTGATCGCCGTTTCTAGCGATAGTGAGGTAGCGCCAGTAGTAGACGAAGAAAGGCCGCATCCGCTCACATCCATTCACTCATGTGTAATGCGCCGAAACCACAGCTCCCTGTCCACATCCAGGCCCCCGCAGACCTTTCCATGGTTGACCCCGGATACTTCACACTGCCCTGGTTCAGTCCATTTGTACTGGTGTTACACTGCCAGTGTTCCATTCATCAGGAACTGTACTTGCAACAAGCGATTAAGAAAAAAAAAGAGTCATGTACTTCATAATCTCATTTAATAGCTTTCACTGTTTAGGGTAGACCTTACAGAACTATCGCATGAAAATTCAAGACCACATATGTCAGACAATGCAAGGATAAAAGGTGGGGCCTCCACGAGTGTAAATACTTAATAACAGATGAACGGACAGAAAAATGTAAAAGACAAACAGGCACACACACACCTAAGAGAGATAAAGGTTTCGTCAAAAGTTGGAACGGAGAACGGAACAAAAGCCTAACTCACGTGTTGGTGCTGGCGGTTTCACCGAGGATAGTGTTTGGTATGTCCACACTATAGAGGAACGCGTACCGTTCCTCATACAAGTTATTCCCAGAACTTGCAATTTTCATGTCATTTTTCACGAGAGACCTGTCATCGTGGACTGCCACATAACTAACCCCGAGCGCGGGGAGTGCGAGCGCGTGTTGGTACAAGAGTTGAGGGAAGTTCGCCCGGCCTGTGTGAGGGAAGGCGCCACACTACCCGGGCGAGGCTCAGGGTCCGCTCCCTCCAATGAGTCTCTCTAGTAGCGCGATATTTGGCGCGTATTGTCCCACCAACTTATTCTCTCTTCCTGTTGTCCCACCAGCTTATTCAAACCTCCGTGTTGATACGAGATGTTTTTATTCCTCGTAATACCCAATGTGTAAACTTTCTGCAGTTTCTTGAAACAGTATCATGGTCACTGCATTCTCTGCTTCTCCGTTTATTCTATTCAGATCTCCCGCTACTGTCTTACAGTACTAGTAGTCTTTCTTCGGATACGTAGTTTAACTCGCTTTAATTACTTGGTGCGTCTTCTAGCCGAACTAATCGGTTTCTGCCTGTTTTTATGAAACTTATCACCCCCATGTCGTCGATTGCTTTAGACGGTGTAAAGTTACGCGTCTCGTGTTTTTTTTTTTTTTTTTTTAAGCCATGCAGATAATGCCTGTTTGTCCACCGATACGTGATACACTGGCTCATACAGCATGCTTTTTCATCGTTGTTTGCCTTTACTGATTATGTTAAACCTGGGCTCGATATATTTGCCGCTGCTTACTCCTTCAGTACCGACCGCTCCACCCCTTTCCAAGGAGTTCTTTGTGCTTTGAACAATGACGATGGTACGATTCTTGGCGTGACGGTCTGGCCTAAGGGGTCAGGTCAAAGGCCATCATTCTAAGGGTCATAACGTCGAACTTTTTATGGCAAAGGTACCATTTTGCTCAAAATCAGTCAATTGACCTTTTTTCAGATACATACATGTGCTGCTCTGCACTTCAATTATGATTCACGATAAAGTTTACCGTGCAAGAAGCGTCGATAGTTGATCAACGAAAATGATCTTGGATTAAGAACCCTCCTCCACCATCTCTTTGGATGCAGGGCATCTTTTGAGGAATTTTCACCACCGGGGCAAATTTTCTGACCTATTTCTGTGCGTGGAGATTAATAATAACTATCATGACAAAAGTATCCTTTTTTTTTTTTAATGTATCGTTGGAGACAGGGTGGTAAAAAACAGAAGGCTCCTCCCCACCTACCACACCATCCATCCATCTATCTGTCTGTCTATCTAAGACAGAAGGGCGGTTGTGCCTGTGTACACGTCAGCAACTAGAATAGTACAAATACCGGCTTAAACCGCCTTACGAAACCCTTTAAGGTCGACTCACTACTTCCCCTTTTCTTGGTTGTCAAGGAAGCAATGGTCAACAGTTGCCTGCGTATTATTAGAGTTAAAAGAAAATGAATGATCGACAAGTTGGCCACTGCAGATAGTACAGAAGCGCACGAGACTGTTTATAAAAATGCTGATTGAACTTCTTAATTTCTAAGAACCGACGTAGCTATTTTTATTAAGAACTTCCTTGCCGACAACAACCATTTCTCTCGTACTAGATTCAACGCCTTTCTTCAATTCAATTTTTTTTTTTTTTTTTTGAGTTCCTAATGGAGGTGTCCGTAGCCCTGCTCGAATGATATGTAATCAGTAATGCCCTCTCGTGAGCAGAATCTTGAACATTTCGCTCAGTTATCGGCAGGGCGAGTCCATTAGCCTTATAGTAAGGATAGGAGTTTTCGTAACAAGCGCTGGGGTTATTTATGCCTTACACATCGGCAGTTCCTAATCTACAGCATGATCTAGATAACACCCTGTTTCCACTGCGAAATTTTATAGATGTATAGGTCTGCCTTTTGACCGCAGACTTATAGGAAGAGAGAATGATAAATTATTTATAGTTGTAGTGACAAGTTCAGTGTCGTAAAGTGAATGCCTTGTTGACACTGGGTTGATGATATGATAAGGATACAACGTCATTGGTGTATCAGTCCCTCGTCTGCTCAGAAAGTAAAGTATAACCTTGAGGTGGGTTTGTTATGGTGCAGAGTACGTCTGCGAATAGGTCTTGGAAATTTGATCTGACCTTGAGTCGCACGAATGAAGCTTGAGGCAATTGCGCCACTCCTCCCCCACCTCCGTTTTCGTTGTGACCATTCCACACTTTACGTAAATATGGAATGGAGACTTGTCAGGAAGACGAAAGATCCACCTATCCAGCATGGCTCCCACTTTTATCACAAGCACCTTTTGGCACCTGACGTAACCGACACAGAGAGATGGCTGAACTGGTGATCTAAAACGAGGAGCCGTGGGAGCGACCCCCTACTTCACCGTCATTAGTGGATGCCTCCCGACGATCGTAACGAGGCAAGCTCGCTAGAGGAAGAGGTCCACCAGCGATTTCAGGTCGTACCTGACCGTCTGGACTACACCCATCTCAACACGGACGGCTCCAAGACTGGTGAATTTGTGGATGCATGCGTCCGGTCGACTGGAAATGCCCACAGGTTCCATCTACCATACCATACGTCCTTGCATGTGCTGAATTTGTCAGCAGTAGACAGGTGTAAAGATGATGGGATTGAATCGGTGCATGATGAGTACACCTATTTTCCCCCGACCCTGCGTCATGAAAAGCATCAAACTTGTTTTGCGGATGAAAATGTGATCCATTGCCACATTAAGGCTCATGCTTGTCGTAATTCCACCGGCTTGATCTGGGTGTCTCGTCATTGAAGGCAGACCAGCTCTCAAAAGTCACTCAGAATTTAAGATCCGTGGAACCTCTTGAAAAGTGCGGTCTCTTAAACAAAAATAGCAGTGAGCCTTCTGTGGGAATGTCGGTTGATAAATTCAAGACAGAAACAGCAAGAGAATAAGACATATTTAGTTATGATTCAAGAGGAATTCGTCCTTGTTAGAATGAGATCCAACAGTACGTACGTACAACCATCACCTGTCCACTTCCTCGGATACCGAAAATCCTTGTCGGCCATATTGCCAACAGTGCAAAGGAATTCCAACACTGTCATAACTCGTTATCCAAAATTCCTTAATCCCAAGACGAAGATTAAGGCCATAACGTCAAGCATTAGCCACCAGTTCCACAAAGAAAACAAGCACCTTCTCTCCAGAATTTAATCACAGACCTATACATTTTCCCGCTTTGGTCCTCGTTCTTCTTCCCTCATACGACTGGAACTTTTCAGGTGATGACAGAATGAGTTGAGAAAGTTACCAGTGATCCATAATCAAGTTTTTGGGTCTCAATTTTCATTGGTTTCTTTTTGAAAAGAATTGTAAAGTGTGTGTGTGTGTTTGTGTGTGTGTGTGTGTGTGTGTGTGTGTAGGTAGAGAGAGAGATTCACCAAGACCAAGTTTGGCATGGACTCTGTCAATGACAAGCCGTTCTCGGATGTGTCATTACTGGTACAGGGCGGCCCTTGTGTAACTGAAGTATAGTGGGCATTATTTTCTTACCATTTCAATACCTTCAAGTTATATAAAATTAACTTAATGAATGTATTATTGTAGATATTTGCCGTGTGATAGGGTTTAATGTATTTGTGTTAGTTATGGCAAATTATTCATCAGTTAGCCTTAAAAAAGCTAATGTTAAATGCAAGACAGCAAAACAACTAACAACTTTACTATTTTAGATATGTAAATCAAGAATTGAGTCTCATTCTTCATCAGGAACACCCAAGAAAGTTTGTAATAGTTATGCCGTTGATAAGAAAACTAGATATATATTAAAGAAAACCATCTACTATGTAGGGGTCTTTATTATAAAACAGGGCTAATGGATTTCTTTTAGTGTAACCCCTTATCAGGTCCCCTGAGAGGAATTTCATCAGGGGGTACAAAGTATCTTTCGCGCCCCCTTCTCTTTTCCATTCCACTACAATCTTATTCCATGAGCTGCAAGGCCAAAAAGGGTATGGAAGATGAGAGAGGGGTGGAATGGAGCGCTCTGTTGATTTTCTGCATTTTCTGAGATTTCAGGAAATTCCCGGGCCTCCTTTTGGAGGCTCTGGTACGATGTACCATTTGCACCCCCTCTCAGAGGCTCTGCCCCGCATAAGACAATTAGTGGATTTAATTACGCTTTTATGATATTAAAGTTTCTCAGTTTAGTGTCACTCGTAAAACAGGTATAGAATGCCATGGATGTCGAATATATAGAAATATATATCCCTGGTTATATTTTTACCCGTAACCTACAAATCTTATGCACAGAAAGAGGCAAAACAGGTAACTGTGTAATGCAGGTAGTTATGATTATTCGTAAGTGATTCGTCCAAGTTGAGTATCATCTGTTTATTTTAACTGTATGAATTGCCCATCTGCTTCTATCTCATTCAACCCACCACTGAATTGTAAAGAATTTGGTAGAGCACCTTTGATTACGCCTTATCTCAACTGACTATAGTCTTAAATGTATCTTTATAATGACTGATATTCGAAGAGAATTTATAAGAATTCCCATTTACCAGTCTGCTGCCCGAGACAAAAATAAAGGCTTCGAAAATATGCGGATATTCCATTGTGTTAGTGACTCGATGCGTTCATACCGGTTAACGAGACTTCCCGCCTAAACTTGTACCGGAGGTGAAGTTGGAACGGACATTATATTTTTCCGATCAGATTACGCTGAGACCTTGCCCAGGTAAGTTAGCTTGGTTTATTTTACCTCGCTGTGATGAGTGTAGCCTTTCGTTGTGTTTGGGTGATGGAGGACCGTTATATTTGCGATCTGAACAGGATATTTGACCTTGAGCAGAGCGTATATGACTGGGTGATGCCTCTGAAACAGGAGGTTTGTCAGGCTTCACGCCAAAGTGTATCATACCGGACTCGTCGGTTATTTTGGAAATGTCACTTGGTTGAAGACGACGCCTGAAACCATGAACAATGTCTGTTTTTTGTCTTTAAAATAAGATATTGGTTGAAGTGGAAGCCTAGAGCTGTGGACAATCATAAAACATTCTAAATGGAAATATTCCATAACACGTTGAGACCATTGTGAGGCTGGAAGTTTAGTATGCTTTATTTCCCTTGAAAAAACACTGAATAATTTTGGAAACTTACTGTGCCTTAGAGCTAGCAGAATCTAAAGCAAACAATGTTCATTTGTTGATTTTAGATTACTTAACCTCGTACAACAGAAACAGAGATAAGTGCAGTTTTGCAAATGGGTCCTCTACTTGAATATATGGAAAACCGCATTTCAAATAACCAAAATGAATTTGCGTTGGCTCTCACGGTGTGTGTGCGCATGCTTATGTGGCTGTCTGGTATTTGCATATATATACTTTTTTCCATTGTCTTGTGCCTGAATGACTGACAGACTGGCCGAGTTGCTTACATCAGCTTGGAAGGTTTTCATGCCTGAGATTGTGCATATTTGTTGTTACCCTCTGCCACTGGCCTGTTAAGGATGAGGCACTACAGGATTTTACAACTGGATTTGATGAAACTTTCCAAAATTGGTTGAGAGAAATGTCAGCCTCTAATTTTTCATGAATGGTAGATCATGCTGTACATTGTTAGACTCCATGTGTGTTTGTGTAAAAGATTCTCCAAGTCCAAGCTCGGCACAGGCTCTGAGTGTGTTTGTGCATTCCTGGGTGTGCCATCACAGGCACAAACTTTTTTGTGCGAACTGCTTCTCATGCCTGAGTGTAAAGTGTCTTTGCACGTGGAGAATTCTATCTTTTGAGAGGGTCCTTACCAGGTCTTTGTGTGCCTGGCAATATGGTCCCCATATTATGTATTTTTCATACTGGGGGATCCCTACCAGGTCTTTGTATTACTGGTGGGGTGAAGGTGATGCATCTTTGTAATGTCTGCTGCAGCAGACATTACAAAGATGCATCACCTTCACCCCACCAGTAAGCCGCAGAACCTTAGCTGAGCTTTTGATAATCTGCTACTGTATTCTCTCTTAGAGCACGTGTATTTTAGCTGTGAAGCCTAAGATGGAATGTAGTAGGGATGTGTTGGTACAGTTACAAAAATTAGCTGTAGAAGTTGCCAATTGCACACGCCCTCTCATACTCAAATACAAAAGATAAAAAGAACATTAAATTGTCTTTAGATTGCTTTTAGAATTCAACCGAAATTTTCCTGTAGCGGGGTCGTTGTCCTGTAACCACTTGTGAATTGTACATGCATCACTGGTAAATAGTTAACCTAGTACATGTATCACTGGTAAATAGTAAACTTGGATATATTTTGGAATATCATCTAGTTATTAAATTGCTATTAACTTGAACTGCATCATCTTAATTGAATTTATTTGGGATGAAGCAATGATTCGTATTTTACACCACACACACATGTCCACTTCAGAGCCCACTACACCACAGTTACCCTTGGGCCGGTATGTGCCTGTAACGTTACCTGGAGCACATATACCTGACGTGTGTCAATAATACCACACCCAAGAACTGCCTGTCGTTGACAAGAGGCTATGCTAAGCTTAGTCTTTGCGAGTCTTTACACACACTAACTGCGACACTTAGAAATAAGTCAGTATCCGTCTCGGATAGAAAACGGTAATAAAAATTTTACATTAGTCAAGATATGGAAATTTGTTTACAAATATAGAATTTGCATGATTCATGATATTCAAATATGACACTCATCTAGTTTAAAAGTAGAAATCTACTGTACCCACTAAGTTGGAATCAGGTTCGAGACGAATTTACAAGAAGCTTAAATCCTCCCCCCCCCCCCTGATTAATCTGCTACGTAAACACAGGTTTTAAAACTATTTACACTTAACACAAGTTAATGGTATTAATGTAATAAACAAGTATTTCAAGAATTATATAATATATATTTATATTTCTTGAAGATGTAATTGCAGAATGTTCTGGTAACTACGAACATAAATGACCAGAGTAATTTTTGAAAATTTTTATTTTTTATATAAATTTAATATTGCTACTGAATGTTTGCAATGTTAAGAAACAAAATTGTACAGTACAGTACATTTCTTGAGGGATGAAAGCGTTTTCATCCTACATACGTATTACAATAGATAAAAATTGATAAGTCCGTATTGGTGTTACATTGATTTTTAACATATAGTTTCCTGAAATGGGGAAATTTGTAAAGCGTTTCCAGATTATAGGGTTACTTTAGACACGTTGGATTGTAGAGGAAGACCTGTGCCTCAATACTTTTAATTGTCGCGTGACTCGTGTCCTTGGCCAGCTCAGTAGTAGTTGGAGTATTATATTCTGGTTCTCTTTGTCTGTAACCAGTCATGACAAAGTGTCACTTATCCGTTTCTTATGGTTTTACTTGCATCTGTATACAGGAAACATTTGCGAACCTTCCCCGCGCCAGAAATGTTAATACTCAATTTTAGTCTGTTGATCGTATTGTGTGCACTAACCATCTTAATTCTCCCTTAATTTGGCACGATAGATGATTGATTTAAACTTAGGAGTTTCTTTCCATCTTTAGCAAAATGAATTTTACGTTTTTTTTACATGAAAAAAAGAAAATAGTTCATCAGTCACTTGCCGAAGATAGTGCACGTGACGTCACGCAAAGGTTTGGAAAACATGATAAGCTTGATTCACAAAACCTCGTGTGTGTGTGTGTGTGTGTGTGTGTGTGTGTGTGTGTGTGTGTGTAAAAGTCACTAAGATCCAAGCATGACTGGCACTTGTCAATGACAGCTCGCCTTCGGGAAGTAAGAATATTTACTGTCGTACAGGCTTTGCTAACAATTACAGATACTCAAAGTGAGATCTACATGGAAAAAGCCTTCACCCTCCCTGCTCTTGTTAACATTCCAATCAAAACCCTTATTTCATTAAAGCAAAGGCTTCCATAAGTAGAAGTTTTGTACGCCATGTCTTAATTAGATGTCCTTTTTAGTGAAATTATTTGTAAATACTAATTGACAACTATTCACAGGTAAGGCCACCGAGCGCGTCGTCTGCTCCAGTACTTCAAGCTGCAGCAATCAGTTTACAGAGATGCACGGTAAGGAGTTCGCATTTTAGTGATTTTGTTATATCATTAGTGTTAACAGACAGTGAATAAGGTAAATGCTACTTCGTGTGGGACAGCATTAACCTGCGTATCAACGCTTGCTTCGAAATAATTTCGGTGTGAGGAAAAAAAAAGTTTGAAAGTGTTTTTGACGACGGAATGGCATCAGACATATCAGCAAAACCATCAAAATGGAATATGTTTTCCAGGTGAGTTCATTAGTTTCTTTTTTCTCTTTTACGGTGTTGCATTTATGATAAACTTTGTATTATTGTTTATCGGAGAAGGAATTACAGTTCCGTAAATAGGCTACGTAAAGTAGGTTAGGTATGGGTTTAAGTTTTGGTCAATGAAAAAATATCCTTATCGTCATTTTCGTCGCTATTTTATCAGCTGGTGTCGTGTGGCAAGCACGGTTCGTTATCTACCGCCCATGAATATATTTTCCAGTCCCTTACAATCGCTTACTTTTCCCCACTTCCAGCAGTTACCCGGTTAGAGATCAATGGCAATTCTCCTTTCCTCGTTGTCATACGTGTCGTGTCAACTGCATATCCCATGTTTTTTATGTGTATGTTGGCAGGTCCTCGATATGTACGATGTAAAGGATGGAAAAGAGGATGCTTCTCTGAAGGGATGTTTTGTGCTCTCTCTCTCTCTCTCTCTCTCTCTCTCTCTCTCTCTCTCTCTCTCTCTCTCTCTCTCTCTCTCTCTCTCTCTCTCTCTCTCTCTCTCTCTCTCTTAATAACGTTATTTCTCACGAATAACCATCCTCAGGCATATACTTTCCAGCAATTTCACTTTTGTAAGAATTTGAGAAGGTGAACCAGCAGAAGAAGAAAAAAGAAGCTTATTGCACTGCGAAGCGTTTATTCTTTTTCTCTAAACTGATATTAGCTGACTTTCTCAGCCGATAAATGTTGGACACGATGTGCTACCCTTTTGAAGTTTGGGCATGTGTTCGGACCTGTGTGCAAAACAGTGGTAATCACTCGACATGGCAGGATAGCGGCAGTCGTGTTCCTCTATAAGACATATCAGAGTGGAAGGTATTATTTCGTGCAATGTATACGACACAATGCCGCAAAAAAAAAAAAAAAAAAAAAAATATATATATATATATATATATATATATATATATATATATATATATATATATATATATATATATAAACCACTATTCTGTTTTAATCGATATGTTAACTCAATATGAGTCATACAGATTTTTAATGTTTTAGGAATGAGCATAAAATCGGGTATATACCCGATTCTATGTTCATTTTATGTTTGTTATTGTTATATGTAGACCAGTGAGCTGTCACATCAAGTATATTGTCCTGTGTTCGCACAATTGGAGTCCAAAAATTCTCTTATTTTCGATTAATTAATGTCAGGTATGATAGGATGAAAACGCTTTCATCCCTCAAGAAATATACTGTACTGTACAATTTAGTTTAAAGGCATTTTATTCGATTATAGGTTACTCTAAGTGCTTGTAGTTTGTATTAGAAATATTAACATTTCAAAATTTCTTCAGATATCTATGTGATTATTTTCATTTAGATAAAAAACATGTATTCCTGATAATATCATGATTCATGAATATAAGTTTTATTAATGCTTACACGCTGCTTTAAACAGTATTGATTAGCAACATCACAAGTCTTAAAACGTGAGTTTACGTGGTTGGGTGATTAAGTATACCCCAGATGAATTTAGATTATCCTCAAATTAGACTCTTTATCCTGTCACTGTGACTCGGGTGATAGGTCAAAGAAATGTTGGCTTTCAAGCAGAGGGCCGTTATTGTTTGAAAATAGCAGAATTTTAGTCTTTTCACTACAACTTTTACAATGTTTTTCCTCGTGAACAATCTATTACCGTTTTCTCTCGGTTAATACCTGAACATTTTCTGTGATTTTGACAATTCCTTTTGAACTTACAGAACAGTTGCATAACTAGATAAGATCCCATGAAATTAATGCCTACCTTTTATTAGTGAGGAATGCATCGTTTTCATTACAGAAAATCATATATGCAACGTATTTTTTTTCACAGTATGGTCTTCGAATGATGTCAGACATCTGAAGACGACGATGTGCCAAGTTTTCAGTTGGTTGTTATATACTGTCATGGACGACATTTTTTATCCTGATATTTAATAAGCCTAGATATCACGTTAGAAGTACAAATGACGGTCTTTTTGCGGTTATGTGAATAAAGATTAGACACGGGGGGGGGGGGGGGAAATACCTGGAAAGTAGATTCATGGAGGCAGAAATAAATTCGGCCTTGAACTTTTTAAAACCTAACGCATTGTATGTTGATAATCCTTGTGGGGGGGGAAAAAAAGTACCTTGCTTCATTCAAAGTAGAATGTTTGCCCCTTGAATTCATACATTTTGCTTAAGGGTGAAATCGGATAGCTGTGCCGTGGAAAGATGATCAGATCAAGACTATCTTTTGATAAAATTTCGGATAACATGTTTAAAATCGCCTTTCAACGTTTGTTAGCTAGCTGTTGCACTCTTTACATTTAAGCGATTACAGACTCCCCGCTGCTGCACATTAGCTTTCTAGTGTCCCCGTTAACGCTGTCGTTTATACAGTTTATTTCTGGTGGTTTTCTCAGTGTACCTGAATTTATAAAGTATTTGTCTAAACTGATTTTGAAGGTAATTATAGTCCAAACATTCACTACGTTTGACGATAAGTGCTCAACACGCCTATAGGAAAAGAATATTTTTCCCAGGTCCGTTCTACATCTTTTAGCTTTGAGTTTTATTCCATTTGTCTTGGTAACCGTATATTCTTGCATTTCGAAAAGATATGTATGATTTACTTTATCGAACTCGTTCAGAATTTTGAACACTTGAATTAAGTCGCCGCGAAGCCTACGTTTTTTAAGGGAGAAGAGATCCAATCGCTTTAGCATCTCTTCGTATGCCAGACTTCTAAGTTTGTCGAAACGCAGCATATGAATGTATACCTTTTTATCAAATTTTTTTTTCTAAGATTTACTTATAAGCAGTAGAAGTTTAAAGTACACTCAACGTTAAAGACTTATTTCAACGCTTACATAGCTAATTGAATCAAATGTTAATAGATATGTTATGTTACGTAGCAAAGGTTAGGTAATTTTACATGCTGTATGAAATACTGTACCTGTATTGTACTGCCTTTTTGAAGGGATGCGCATTCATCCTTAAAGAAAATTATTTATAATTAGTGAAAGGATAGGGGTGATGATGCGGGCCTCAAGTCCCATCAAACAAGATTATATGATTCTTTGAAGGCGACTGAAAGTGGCAGATGGGGTGTGGGAACAGCAGGGAGCTCACTGAGACCTTTGCTATTCATGCCAAATTATAAGATGTCAAACTGGCTTCGCTGCTTTTAGTTTAACGTAGTCTTTATGGATGTTTGGGGATCTGCACTGTCAAAAACACACTTCTCACATGTATTGAGGACGTGTAGTTTCTAAATTATCATGATCATGTGATTTGGTTTTAATTATAGGTTTTAAACACAACACTGACAGCCTTAATTACCCTGACATTCGATGGTCTTGTAGTCCAGTTAACCAGACATCAAGACGATTTAGTTATTCGCCCACCTGTGTAGTGTGTCATTATTTATAGACTTGTATTGGATTAATAATGATCGACTATAACACCCCTACAGGCACACACGGGCTGGCTGCCTTGTGCCAGTAATGCCTTACCAGGAGGAACCGGGCTGTCAATGTCAAGAAACTGTGCCAGGTTCTCTTGGCTGGATCTCTACACACACGTTAATATTACGAAATATAAAATTTGAATACAAATAATCAAAATTATAATGTATATTTGTTAATGATCCATGGTCAGAATATACTTTTTAATGTACATTAAAAAGAGGTAGAATATTTGAATGAAATTGTTTAGCAAAACAGATATATTATCGATCGGACAGAATTTCATAATTTTGCAATACTGTATTGAATTTTTTGGGAAGGATGTGTGCACGTCCTTTTTTATTACTGTATAGTAGTCGGTATGTAAAGATACATTAGGGTTAACGGTAGCCCAAACGATTACACACTTCCTATATATAAATGAAATTGATTGATAGGCAGAAAGCCTAGGCAACCAGCTAGAAAGGACGCCTGCGATTTCGTTAATTTCGACCTGTTGTGCTGACGAGAAGCCATTGTATGGCCCTGGAAAAATTAGGTAACAAGAGTATTTATTTTTGGTCTAAAATCATAAGTTTTTTCCAGCAGTGTTTAGCAGTGTGACTTTAATCAGTGCAATTAACTATTTAATGACCGTAAAACATTTGTCAAAAACACATCGTATTTTTATTAGAAAAAAAAATTGATAAGGGCAGACAGTATGAATTATGTACGTGTATATATGTATATGTTTGTGTGTGTATATATATGTATACGTTGAGATGTTTTTTTTTTTTTTTTTTTTTTTTTTTTTTTTTTTTTATACTTTGTCGCTGTCTCCCGCGTTTGCGAGGTAGCGCGAGGAAACAGACGAAAGAAATGGCCCAACCCCCATACACACGTACATACACACGTCCACACACGCAAATATACATACCTACACAGCTTTCCATGGTTTACCCCAGACGCTTCACATGCCTTGATTCAATCCACTGACAGCACGTCAACCCCTGTATACCACATCGCTCCAATTCACTCTATTCCTTGCCCTCCTTTCACCCTCCTGCATGTTCAGGCCCCGATCACACAAAATCTTTTTCACTCCATCTTTCCACCTCCAATTTGGTCTCCCTCTTCTCCTCGTTCCCTCCACCTCCGACACATATATCCTCTTGGTCAATCTTTCCTCACTCATTCTCTCCATGTGCCCAAACCATTTCAAAACACCCTCTTCTGCTCTCTCAACCACGCTCTTTTTATTTCCACACATCTCTCTTACCCTTACGTTACTTACTTTGAGATGTATAGGTATGTATATGTGCGTGTGTGGGCGTGTATGTATATACATGTGTATATGGGTGGGTTGGGCCATTCTTTCGTCTGTTTCCTTGCGCTTCCTCGCTAACGCTGGAGACAGCGACAAAGTATAATAAAAAAGAGTATATTATATATATATATATATATATATATATATATATATATATATATATATATATATATATATATAGTTAAGCTTATAACTTTTTTGTCATATTTTTTTTATCGGGATGATATCCATTACAACTGAGTAAAACCCAAGTTCGTAGTATGTGTATGTGACATTTTTGTACAGTGCTGGGAGGGAGTTCGACAATCAGGAGGAGGCGGGATAATAGGTCGTCACAATTAAAGCAACTCAGCCATGCATTACCGGTCGCTGTTGTCTTAAAAGCTTCCAGTGTAATCTTTCTCGTTATCGTAAGGTCTTCGTTATCATCTTCCACCTTCTAATGATACATTCCATGATAGTATAACATACCTGTGATTAGGATGTGAACGCATCCTTCTAAAAACACAATACAATACAATACAATACGATTTTCTGTTAATATTGTTTGGGCTTTGGATATATTAATGTCGCATAGTATTTCGTGCAAATTTATATAAAATTATTTATGTAAATCTAAGAAAATGTTGTATGAACTCTTCTAGTAATACCATACCTATTTTTACATACATTTTATGTAGTTTTTGTTAATTTAGAAAAAGATTTGTTGATGTATATTTCTGCTATTCTATGGCTACGTATATGTTTGTAAGCTTAATATATCTTTGGTGATCTATGGAATATTGCGATAATATTCCTAGCAGTCGACAAATTCGGCTTATTCAACCAGGGGTTGTAACTTTACGGTTTAATGACATCCGAATATTACCCTCTCCCCCAGATCTTTTCGAATATCCCCAGATCTTTTCGAAAATATTTTCTATGGTATACCTATAATGCAGTCGTTTTCTTTCTACTCGCGGACGGTCTTATGGTTTTCTTCAGTATTAGTTAACTTAAAATTTCTTGAAATATTATCCATTTACTTGAAATAACGGAAATGAAGAAACAAATTTGTCTACATAGCATCATTTCTTACTATTTCCTACTGAGAATTCGTGTTTGTGAATTTTGATATTTGTTACTGCGGAATGCTCTGAAAATTTACATGCGAGAAATTTTTATTTCATTTATTTTCAGGTAATGCAACCCTCTAACTATTGAGTACAAATTCATAAGATTGTTTTTGAGTTGCAGTTCATGAATGAAGGCGAATGTAACTGAAAAATAACATTATCAGTTTCGTATTTACATTGATCCAGAGGTGTGGATTATCATATTTCAAATCATTATACATGTTAATTTAGGAAAAAATGACAAACAGTTTATAGTTTTTTATAAAAGCATAATACTTTTATGTAAAGCTGATGCAGATGTTACATTCAAAGGGAAATGCTAGCATAAGTAATTATACAGGATTTGAAAACTTGATATTTAATTTATATACATAAAAAATTTGGGTATAAATTAAGAATTTTTCGTATAGTACAGTAAATTTTTTAAGGGATGATGACGTATTCATCCATAAATACTACATGATTAATTAGATGCTGAACGTGTTATTTGTAAATTATTAAAAAAAAACTGGTCAAAGATTTAAAAGTTTTCATTATTTTAGAATTTTGTAGGGATGGTTGCGTACTTGATTATTATATGTATGTGACTAAAATTGAAAAAAAAAAATTGTGGCGATCCAACATGTTCATGTACGTTTATTTGTTATTAAGGATAAGTAGTTATTTTTTAGGAAGCGGTGACATTTTCACAGTAGTTATGTTCGTAATTTGCAACGGAAGTTTTTAAAGCAGTTTGTTTTTATCATTTTTGTCTCCGAGAATGCATTAGTAAATATAAGTTTTCCAGTCTTAAGTTGTCCAGTTGACCATAAATCAATAAGGACTACGTTAAATCGAAAGCAGTGTCGCCAGTACATTGCAATGGCTATGAGAAATTGGCATTATTAATAGATTCAGTATTGTGTCGCCTTCATAGCGCAGCAGACACTTGGGGAACACTTCGTTCCTCGTCTAGTCACAATCAGAATCTCCATAAGATTAGACAGCTGTTTCCTTGCTTTTAAAGAATAGCATGGCATAAGACTCATGTTATACATGAGTCACTTGTGTGTGTGTGTGTGTGTGTGTAAAGATTCACTATTTCTGAGTTTGAGACGGGCCTAAGTCAATGATAGGCCGATTTTGGATGTGCCATTACTTGCACAGGTCGGGTATGTGTTCTTGGAATGCCATTGACGGTATATAGGTCGGATGTGTTGCTCTTTGAGTGTCGGTACTGGCAAAGATTGGCCCATGGGTGACTTTGAGTTTATTAGATACAGCCCCTTTTATCTGGATGTGTTTTGCATATAGTTATTTTCTTGAAGACTTTCAGTGTGCACATAGTGTATCAGATTGTACTTCAGTAATATCTATGTACATGATATATAACCAGGATATTGTTAAGAAAATTTATAGATCATTTTAATATACTTTACCTCTCAATCCTCCTCTTCTGTACCCCAAGACTTTCTAATAACGTGTTTTGAACTCTCTTATTATTGAAGCAACTGTTTGTCTTATGAAATTTGTTACATGTGAATTCTATAAAACGGAAGAATTTTTATTTTCATAATTTTTTCGAATGTGTTTAAAGTTGTCATGATTTATTCCATTTATGAAATAGTGAATATATTTTTTTTTAAGAAATTCAAATGGGATAAATGTAAAATAGAGTGAGTTGCAGAAGAATTATGCAGCGGTAAGAATGGTCAGTGGACTCTCTAATGAGAATATGAAAGAACAGTTGAGAAAAGTGTTAACATTTTCTAAATGTTAAGGAATTCAGAAATTCAATATTGATGACGTCATCTCCCTGTGATGCTGGGGAACAACTGATAAACACCGTCACTTATAAACAAATAAGTCGTGTTGTGGTTGGCAAGGCTCTAAGGCTTTAAGTCTTGTATATCTGTGGTTGTGAGCGGGAAGTTACTAGTCGTGTGCAGCAGTGGTGGTCATCAACATGGAAGCCTCAAGTCGTGTGCAGCAGTGGTCGTGAACAGGGAATAGTCAAATCGTGTGCAACAGTGGTCGTGTACAGTAAAGCTACAAGTTGTGTGCAGCTGTGGTCTTGAACAGGGGAGGTACAAGTTACGTGCAGCAGTGGCCATGAACAGGGGAGGTACAGCTTTTGGGCAGCTATGGTCATGAACAGGGAAGCTACAAGTTACTTGCAGCAGCGGTCATGAACAGAGGAGGTACAGCTTTTGTGCAGCTATGATCATGAACAGGGAAGCTACAAGCTACGTACAGCGATGGTCATGAACAGGGAAGCTACAACTTTTGTGCATCAGTGTTTGTGAACAGGGGAGCTACAATTCTTGTGCAGCAGTTATCATAAACATGTTAGCTGTAAGGTATGTGCAGCAGTGGTCATGAACAGGGAAGCTACAAGTTTAATGCAGCATTGATCTTGAACAGGAAAGCTACAAATCGTGTGCGCCAGTTGTCATGAGCTGGGAAGCTACGTATCGTGTGAGGTGGAGTTCATGAGTACAGAAGCTACAAGTTGGTGACATTAGTGGTCATAATCCCGAGTACTCATAAGTGAGAAAGCTACAGGTCATTCGCAGTAGGCGTGAGTGAGGAAACTTCATATAAACTGCATACTTCAACTTGAAGTGAAGAAGCAATATGGCAAGCATTGCTTTTGATGTAAAGATTACAGACGCTTTTGGTTATTTTTACAACTATGATAAAGCGTTGCAAGAAATTCAGTCATTTCAGAGAGAGACAGGTACATATTTCTGCCAGGCTTGGAGCCACATAAAGGAGTCTTTGCATCCAGGTATGTATTTGTCAGAGTTTACCATCACCTTTGCAATAATAGTCGTGGGTGAAATTGAAAATATAAGCATCACTAATTATGTTTCAATTAACTGAAGTGTTGTCTGGTTATCTATTGGCTTATCTTTCCATTGCTTTTAGCTTAAAGTAGTCAGTGTCTTTGTTCTGTAGAGCTAATATAATATCTATAAAACTGAGTGAGTTGTGGAGCATGATATGGAGCATTGAATTACATTAAGTAATTCTAGATAAGGCAAAAGGGTTGTGTTTTAAGAAAAATATAGGGTGATAAACAAATAAGAATTATACCTATAAAGTAACAGAACTGATATATACCTTACTTGATATCACCAAGTAACTGAAATGATTATAAAAAACATACCGATTTTGTATTTGTCAATCAATCAAGATCATAAGGCCACTTGCATTGTCTTTGTTAACATTTCATATCAGTTTAACATACCTCAGTTTTGGGTGTGACTGGTATGTTTTAACTAAAATACTGAATATTGATATAGATTTTGACTTAGGAAGGTTCATGAGGTTGTCATGAGTTCGATTGATGCATACACTTATTATTTACTTTTTTATTACAGTATTATCTTAATTTGCTGATAAAAGAAAATCACTAGAGAGCAGGACAAAGCCGTAATATACTGCTAGTGCCTCATATGATATCCAACAAAATATTATTCATTCATGCTTCACAACTGTTACTCTAGTTTCTAAATGCCACATATTGCAGAATAATACCAAAGTTAACAGCTATGTGGAACTGAACTATTGAATTATGTTGCAACCATATTAGCTGTAGAATGCATCAGGATTTCATAAGATTGTTGCTTATATTTCATCACCGGAAGGTCATGTATAATACAGTACTTCTAATGTCTGTATGTTAATATCCATTCTGAAGATAGACTTTACAAGCTCTCATCTCGATAATGTTTTACTGTTCCTTTATATTCTCTAATTTCATTTACTGAATCTCCCATGTCAATAATAATTGGTATTACTTCATGTCTGTTGTTTTTTCCTCTTGTCTAAACAGATATACTCCTTTTTTATGTGTATATTATTGTTATATCTATTATGTATGCGCCTTCTACTACTTTTCACTTTTTTTTCAGAAATCAAGCCTGGAGCACATAAGATTTTCTGGAATGATGGTGAAAATAGTAGGGTCAAAAAGTGTCAGTTGGATTTTGATGGTATCCCGTACATCGTTCTCGGAAGCCGCATATATGATTGTCAGTATGGAGTTGACCGCAATTTGAATCACAAACGGAGGTACAAGGAAGCTCAAATGAAAGGTGATAATATATTCAGAAAGCGCTATCACCGGATCCAGGCAACCAAAAAGCAAGACTGCCCTGCTCAGATTTACTTGCGAGAGATTGTAAAATTTCCTGATTTCAGAATAATTTCTAATACTGAATATTATAGAAGAAAGTCTTCTGCCAGAGTTCAGAATGCCTTGAAGAGTGGAAATGTTTGTGGAGAAAAAAGGACATACGTACACTTTCCATATATATCAGACCATAAAAATCATTCTCTTGAAGAGGTACGTGGATTGAAGCATCCAATTGATTCTCGACTTAAAAAAAAGATTCATGAATTAGTTGCTGATGGAATAACAGATGTCAAAACGCTTAAGTCAATTCTTTGTCAGTTTGTACAAACAGAGTTGTTTGCAGGGAAAGATTTGCCATCAAAGAGCAATCGACATTTTTATCCAAAAAAGTCTGACATTCAGAATTGCATCAACTTAGCCTCAATTAAATTGAAAATCTCTCAGTCAGACCAAGAGTATGTAGAAACCAAAATTCAAGAATGGCAACAGAGTCAGCCAGAGGACAAATTTTTCTTCCGACCTTATGCAGATGTGAAAGATGAGAGTTCATTTCACTCGCCTAATTGTGGACAGCAGTTATTGGTTGTGCATCAAACCAAATGGCAACGTCAGTTATTAGAATGGTATGGCCAGGATCTGTGTTTATTAGATGGCACTTATAAGACATCAGAAAATTCTCTACCTCTGTTTTTTCTAGTGGTCAAAACTAGTATAGATTTCCAAGTTGCTGGATCTTTTATAGTTCAGAGTGAAACTGCAGCTGCTGTGAAAGAGGCCCTTGGTGTTTTTAGGCTATGGAATCCTAAATGGAAACCTTTCTTATTCATGTCTGATTTATCTGATATTGAGATAACTGCAATTGAACAGACATTTGAAGATGTGACTGTTCTCCTCTGTGATTATCAGCGTGAACAAGCTTGGGAAAGATGGGCCTTGAACACTGATAATGGTGTCACTGCAGTTAAAGAGGAAGCTCTTTCATATTTGAGAAGAATTGCCCAGACCAACTCAGTCCAAGAATTCAGTGAAGCAGAAAAGGATCTCTTCAGCAGTGACATCTGGATAAAAAACAGAAAGTTGCAGAAGTGGTTTGGGAAGTTCTGGCTGCCTGAACATCAGGTAATTTGTTTTTTTCCGTAAGTTTGTTGTAACGTACAGTTCATTCATCTTTCAGATCATCCATCCATGTGTTTGTCTATTTGCCGTACAGAACTGACTTGCAGATTTAGTTCACAGTGAGGATTAAGATTACTGTAAATTCAGTTAAGTTTACACTATCTACACTTCTAATGTTTTCCTATCATCAGAAGTCTCTTCTTGTTCATTTAATGATTTTTTTTTTTTTTTTTTTTTTTTTATACTTTGTCGCTGTCTCCCGCGTTTGCGAGGTAGCGCAAGGAAACAGACAAAAGAAATGGCCCAATCCCCCCCCCATACACATGTACATACACACGTCCACACACGCAAACATACATACCTACACAGCTTTCCATGGTTTACCCCAGACGCTTCACATGCCTTGATTCAATCCACTGACAGCACGTCAACCCCTGTATACCACATCGCTCCAATTCACTCTATTCCTTGCCCTCCTTTCACCCTCCTGCATGTTCAGGCCCCGATCACACAAAATCTTTTTCACTCCATCTTTCCACCTCCAATTTGGTCTCCCTCTTCTCCTCGTTCCCTCCACCTCCGACACATATATCCTCTTGGTCAATCTTTCCTCACTCATTCTCTCCATGTGCCCAAACCACTTCAAAACACCCTCTTCTGCTCTCTCAACCACGCTCTTTTTATTTCCACACATCTCTCTTACCCTTACGTTACTCACTCAATCAAACCACCTCACACCACACATTGTCCTCAAACATCTCATTTCCAGCACACCCATCCTCCTGCGCACAACTCTATCCATAGCCCACGCCTCGCAACCATACAACATTGTTGGAACCACTATTCCTTCAAACATACATAGGTAAAGTGTGTGAAGGGAGAAAGCCAAGAGCAAATGTGAACAAGAGCAAGGCTACTAGGTACAGCAGGGTTGAGGGTCAAGTCAATTGGGAGGCATGTTTGAATGGAGAAAAACTGGATGAAGTCAAGTGTTCCAGATATTCTCTTGTATATATTCTGTTGTGTATAAATGTCTATTCACCTTTTTCCAAGTTCTTTCACTCTCGTTTTGCTCTCATCCAATTGTTTTGCTGTGATAGCGGAATCCCATAGGGTTCAGTATTAAAACCAGTGATATATGTAATCTTTGTAAGTATCATGCCATAAAAACTTGAATCTTTCATGATTACAGTTGCAGATGCAGAACATAGGAAAAAAGTAAAGAATTTGCAAGAATGCTGAAACTTGCAAAAAGGCTTTGATATAGTGCACCAGTAGTTGCCTTAATAGCAAGTGATATACAACCCAAACAAGTGTAGTGGAGATGATTATGAGAGAAACAGACCAAATTTTGTCAAACTTGATCTCAGATGCACTGACATGAAGTGGAAGAAGATATTCATATCTTCAACATTAGGTGAAACACAAAAAACACCAGCCTGGTTTTTTCCACTGAGAAAATAACTGCTAGAGAAAGTTGAATATGTGACAAGAATGATTCCTGAATTAAAAATGAAATATGTGGAAATGAAGGAAGCCACTACCAAATTCTGTAGTGGTAAGAGTGATGTTAAAATTATGTAGTTTTATGCAGTGCAGTGGATAGTCACATATGTAGAATACACAAGGAATTTGACTAAAGATTTGTTGGGGAGGATGTGAGGAAACATTTCTTTAGTAATAAAGGCAGTATAGTATAATTGTGGAATAAGCCAAGTATAGTGTTAAGTGCTGAGAGCATAAGGAAATTCAAGAACTCGTATTACAGAAACCTGAGGTTAATTGATAAGGCCCCTGATTGGTAAACTTTCCTTCATGCATGCACAAGTAAGTGATTAGAAATATGTTAGGTATGGGTAAAAGCATGACAAAAATTTGTTAGACCTGAGGAACAGACGAATGGAAATTACTAAAGCCGAAAGAATTCTAGAAGGGGAGTTTACAAGGAAAGGTTTGACTGTATGACTAAAGGGGTTGGTGCAAGAGGAAGAATACCTGTGACATGGGTTTGTGGAGTTGTAGAATGTTGGAGGGAGATAAAAGGGGGATGAATGTATGGAATGGTGCTTGCAAGGGAGGCATGTAAGGACACGGATAAGTGGAGACTCTTTGGCTGAGGCCACCCCACCGCAATGGGAATTCCCAGAAGAAATGGATGTGAGAGAGATGTAGATAGAATAGAAATGATAGATGGAGAGACCATGAGAATCTGCCTGTACTGAAGAACAGATTTAATTGGATTGCTTTTTTCATTATACAGTTGATCCCCTTTTACTTTTTCAGCTTGTAGCATTATTTATGCAATATTCCTTTATCTGAATAAATAGTTTTCAAACAGATTTTCTTTGTTGAAAGAATTGTAAGACTTAGTCGGCATTTTTATTCTTCTTTTCTAGAAGTGGGTTTGGGCATATCGAAAGGATCATCTTCTTGACCACTTCAACACATACAATGGAATTGAACAACTTAATGAAACCTTTAAGTATTACCACCTGAAAAGTCAGGACCAGAATGCTCTGAGTGGAATGCTCTGTATTCTGGTAGAGTATTTTCTGCCTGACCTCTACACCAAGTACTTACAGGTATGCTAGAATTTTAGCACTGACAGAGGTGGATAGTAGCATTGTCCTTAAAAATCCATGAGACTATATGTAAGCAGTTTTCTGTGTGGTTGTAAAAGGTTCAAAAAGTTATGTGATTGTTTCATAGAACACAGAGAAGAGGTAGACTGTGGGAGAGCTCTATTTTAGGTGAGAATGCCAGGGATACGAGTTTTTACTGTACATATTGGAATTGTTTGCTTTGTGAAGGTGGAGGTGTGGATGGAGACATTTCTCACTTGACTGATCAACTAGTATGTAAAATGGAAAACAAAAATGCTTATGTTAGTGTTAAAGCTAGTAATTCATTTAATTGTTCTTGGCATGAGATTAGGTTGAGAGAGGAAACTGATGCTCTTGACCCACCTTATTTGAATGGAAGTGGAGTTAAAAGTGACAAATAGATAGATAGGTGTTGCTAAACTTTTTGAAACTTTATAATGGTTTATGCAGAAAATGTTATGGAAATTTGTTGCATGAAGGGTCTATTCTTTGATTTCTCTTGCTCTTTAGGAGGAAAAGGTGTATGTGTTGTAAGTAAATTTGTGAGATATGGATTGAAGAGAGGGGCCATTATTTTTTATTAAAAAGCCTCTTGTTACGTAGCATACAAAATAATGAACTTGACATTTCAGAGAAAAACAATATTGCAACTAAGTCACTAAGCTGCCTATTGATCAGTTTTCATTCAACATTTTTCCATTAGTCCTCAGGTTACTTATGTAGAATCTCTCCCAGACACACTAATCTTGATAGTTGTTTACAGTCCCTCTATTATGACACTTCTCCTACACATGTACTCATTCACTTCCTTTTACTACATTTGGTAGAGGTAACATTAAGATTTATTTTTCTTGATTTCAGGACACTTCTGGGGAAGACTTGGAGACCAGTATTCCAGCAGAATCGCCAGCATATGAGGAACCTGAAGAGAATTTTGCTTCAAAATGCCGTGAACTAGTTGACCAAATTCGTAGTTACACTTATCTTTTGGAAGATCAGTTAGCACTGAGGGAGCTCTATGAATCTCTGTTAATTGCATATGACACTGTTTTGGAACATACCAAAGGTAAAAGAGGAATATTGTCAAATCAAACAACTAAGGTCACAAAGAAATCCAGCTTCAGGCCACTGAAGGAGAAGCAATTCCCAAGTGTTCCTGTTGAGGAAAAGGCATGTATCGTCCCTGAAAGCATTGAAGTAATAGCATCAGTTGATGAGGATAATAAATTTGGTGACCTTATAGTTGGACCAGAATGGACTCAGCCTCAAAATGGAAACGTAGAATCTTATATTACATATGATTCGGTTTTGGAACCCTCACTCTGTGAAAAACAGGTACCATTAAAAAAAGAAAATTCTGAAACAAAGCCAGTCAAGAAAGTCCATAAAAAATCATATCAGAGCAAGTCAGGTACAAAAGAGACAAATTCTGTGAAAGTATGGGTAGGGGAAAAGGCATGTCTAACACCTGGAGTCTTCCAAGTGTTAGTGCCAGTTGAGGAGAATAATAAATTGGGAGACCTTGAAATTCATGTGGAGGAAACTCCAAGTGTGATACCTGAAACCTACCAGATATTAATACCAGTTGAAGAAAAAAGTAAAGCTGGTGAGCTTGTGGCAGGAACAGATTGGACCTTCTCTCAAAGTGGAGATGTAGCATCTTATGTGACTGTATCAGATACTTGTATAAAGAAAAGAAAACAAGAAGGAAAGGATGTTACACATAACTGTAAAAGAAAGAGCTGATCACATTAAGAATATGGCATGTCTTCAGTTCTCAAAATAAGATACACAACAAGAACAACGCTGAAGAATAATTGCTGCGAGTTGAAAATATGTCGATGACAGTAACAGATATATTGCAAGTGTACGTGTATTGGTGGCAGAAAAAATAAAATTGGCGTGACTGATTTATTTCTATCAATTTATATCTCTAATGCCCATTTCCTACAGGAACTTCCAGCAAGTAGTTGGCCCACAGCAAAAGAGTCTTCACTTATCCCTGTCCTTGCATACATCTTTCCATGCATTCTTTCAGCATCTCCCTCCCTGTGGAACTCTGTCTATCTATCTGTCTATATTTCTGATGCCTGTTCCCACCTGGAACTCCCTCAAGGGGGTGGCCATGGCAGTAATCTCCATAACAAGTGAATTCCAGTTCTGCTTCTTAGCCTTTAGTGCATCCAGTTCTCTTAGACCTCTCACACCATTCCCTTTAATTGCACTGTCATACACTCTCCTTGAATTCTTTCCACATCCCAAGCCACATCAGGGTAATACAATTCACCCACTTGCCACTCCACAAATCACTCTCTTTGTGTTCCTTGCCAATTCTAGTTTCCAACACAATCTTTCTCAGCTTTTCATTCCCTACCACATAGTCAGTCAAACAATTTTGTTACTCTCTTCCATCATTTCTTATCCAACTATACCTGTGGGTCATCTTGTGTTGAGGAAAGGTGGGTGCAGGAATAAATTTTCAGCACAGGCATCTACAAGATTACTAACATTCATTTACTCAGGCATTCCCCATTTACCAAATACTGTAATGCAGGGAATAAACTCCTCTCAGTGCAGACATCTACAAGATTCTCATTTAGTCCAGGTACTCCCTTTTTACCAGATATGGTTTTTTCACCATGTAGAAAAATGTCTTCATGTTATGGACCTCCATGTCACAATTAGCATTGCTAACTCTGACCCATTCACAGGACACCTACGTTCAAGAACATAGGTTTGAATCTTGGTTGCAGCCATTGGTCCATAGTCAACCCAGCTGTTCATCCTCCCCTAGGGATTGGTTGATGAAATGGATACCTGACTTAGGGTAGGATATATATATTTATACCCACCCAAATTGGAGATGGAAGGATGGAGTGAAAATGAATTTGAGTGATCATGGCCTGAACATGCAGGAGGGTGAAGAGTGTGCAGGATAGAGGGGAATGGGAATGATTTGGGATACAGGGTTCAACATGCTGTCAGTGGACTGAACCAAGACATATGAAGTGACTGGGGTTAACCATTGAAAGGTGTACGGGGCCTGGTTGTAGATAGGAAACTGCTTTTATTGCACTGAACATGACAGCTAGAGAATAGATGTGAGTGAATGTGGCCTTTCTTTGTCTGTTCCTGGCACTACCTTGCTAATGTAGGAAATGGTGATTGAGCATGAAAGAAAGTAAGAAAAGTATGAATGTGAAACAACAGTGCCAGTTCTTAACCTTCAGTACCTCACTTTTAACAGGCCACTGGCAAATGGCAACTCTAGCATGGTGTTTACAGAGACTACTACTCAATATTCCTACCAACTACTTCCACCTAATGTGTCTACCTAATGTTCCAATCTTCTACCTAATGTTCCTAACTACTACTTCTATCTAATTTTCTTACCTACTTCTATATGTTGCTCCTGCCATGTAGCCAAAAGGTAGGACTAGGGCTTAGCCCTTACCACAGATAAATATAGAATTACAAAGAATGAGTTGTGTGAGTTTTGTGTTAAATGTTAAGTGTAACAAGGAGAGATGGTGTGTTTGTGGACAGGATGCTAGCAGTCCCTGTGAGGACCCCCAAATATTACTTTACTCTTTCCTGTAATATAGCATGACATTGTAGGAGTCCCTCTACAAGAAAGAAACTTCACTCTTTTTAACTTCTCATTAATGATTCGATAATCACATACATTAATTTTGTATATGTAATCTTGATGATTGACTAAGCTGACTGAAAGTGTTCAGACCAAATTTTGCTCAGTTATTAGCTTTCATGGCTTTTGCAACATTTGCACCAGAATTCTAAATTTTATATTTTAAGTCATAACTCATGCAAGGTTTTCAATAACATTTTCTCCTTATTTCACCGAGTGTATTTCAAGGTTTTGTGGATTTTAATTTGCTAGGCATTAGTCTTTGTCCAACAGGGTCATACTGTTTTGGCTTTCGACATGATTGTGTACAAATTTTCTGCTCTACATAAATTTCTTCACATTTTACTGTTGAATGACATTGTCAGATTTATATGATCAAACTGATGATGCACATTATAGTTCGGGTCTAATTTTTTTTTGTAATATTTTTTCTGAATTTTCCCTGTCAGTGTACTTAAAAGCAAATTTCATATTAACCAAAAGATCATTTCTTTCCATAAAAATTTGTGTTATGTGATGTTCAGGTGACAAGCTGGGATTTATCTCAACTTCCAGATCCCATTCATAGACAGATTCCTGTAGTTTGTGTTCTTGAATAATGTAAACCACTAGATTCCTGTGTGTCCTATCTGCATCCTTTTGCATTTAGTCTAGTTAAACTTTTGTCACATATGTACAGTGTCAGACCAAAATTGGGGCTTGTCTAAGTGTAGTTGAGACTGACACACTACTGGTCACTTCCAACTCTTGTGACTAGTACCATTCATAAATGTATATGAATATGATTTTTGTTCTCCTAGCAAGATATTTGCAAAGACTGGGAATAACAGTGGTCACAGGACCAAGCCATGTAGGATGTCAGTGGATACTTCTTTGTTCCCTTCCACTTAGATAATTTACAGGTCACTGAAGGAATCCTCCTCATACTAGTCAGAAATTCCAGTTTTTACTCGAGTAGAATAGTGTCAAATGCCTTCTAGCATTCCAAGAATACTCAATCCATCTTTACAATTTCTTTACACCAAAATTTACTCTTTAGTCTGAATATGTTATGTATGGCTTCTTTCGAAACCATCTATTTATCTGATCATTTCTCAGAAACAGTGCTCAGAGATTGATTGGTCTATAGTTCAGTATATTTTCCCTATCTCAGTTTTAATAATGAAGTACATTTGCTGTTTTTTACTCCTTTGGCAGTGGTCTTTTTTCTTCTTAAGTTTTTCAGCATCAGGTAGCATGTCAGGTGTTGTGCACGCTCTTCAAGTATGCACGAAAAAGTTTTGCATGTGCCTTGCATGGGTCAGAATCCTTTATTATTGTATTAGTATCCTTAACTATTCTGATATTTTCCATAGGGTACACTTCATTACATTAGTGTTGGGTATTATGCCTCCTGCCCTGTTGATGCACCATGGGACATAGCATTCATTTCCTTCCTTTGCTCATCTCTTGTTTCTCAAGCCTTTACCCATGAACATCTAATTAAATGTATTGTTACCCTTTCAGAATGGAGCACTTGGAAGGAGAACAGGTCTAGAAACGGTTATTTTTAAGCATCAAGAGATGAAAATGAAATATCTGGAAAAGTAGAATACATTAATTTACATGTATAATAATTTTTATGGAAATTCTTTAGGTATTGAAACATTAACAGAAAAAAAAGACCACTTACATATAAATTACCAAATGCAAATTACTTAAAGTACAAAGATAAAGGTAATTGCCTTTACCATCAACAGTCAGTTGTCAAGGTCTCTCAGTAGAGATGAAGGAATAATGTTCTCTTGATCTCTTTCTCTCAAAAAGAAAGCAACATTACTAGTTCATTGCTGTTTGTGATACATTACATAATTTTGTCTTATTCAGAAATAATTCACAGTGGCAGCTTTTGGAAAAAAAAAGGAAAGTTTTACATCATAATCCATCAAGAAGTACTGTCTTTCATCAACTGTGAGCATGTACATTACTTTCAATACAATTTAATTTGACTAGGCTTTCGATAGCGTGCAACCGCAGTGAATCACCAATCCAAAGTTGAAACTCAAAACTTTGTAATACTATATACAGTTCCAAAATTGTTTTCCACGCACAAATGTATGAAGTATCATAGGAAATAATGGGCATCATACGAAATGACAGCTATGATACCCAGTTTGGGAAAAGCAGGCGAGAGTCTGGTTATTCGCCTATGTTGTCACCTACGGAAGTTCGATAATCTGAAAATATTTGCATATTTGATAGAAACATGAATTTCGTTTTTCTTTTAATATGCCATTTTAACTAACGATCTAAAAGATTTCCAGAACACAAGTCATTTGTTAAATGTTATCAGCATTGACGTATAAATTATACATCGGTCATCCTTGGCACAGTTTGTTCCTCCTTGCTGAGCTATTAAATATTCACAGTTGTCAAAAACAGTCCTTTTGTGACTTCTCTAATATTTTAAATATAATACTGGATTATATTTCACTATTGCAGAACGTCCATTCCAGCATTTGACCGTACATTATATTCGGACATCTGCTTCAACTTGCCGAAATTTGTAACTGATCAGTTTACCATTGACTAAAACGTGTGTTTGTGAAGATTCACAAGGTCCAAACCTGACCGTATCTTTTGTTAATGGCTTTCTTTTCTTTCCAGTGGTCAGTTACCGGCACAGGTAGGTGTATTTTGAGTTTGGGATACCATTTGGTAATGTAGTTGACACTTGATTAGTTAATATTCGCCAAGGAGCTCTTGTTAATGACCATATTCATGGATGGGCCATTATCGTCAGGGATCGGATGTGTGTGTTCGGTGTGCCATTAATGACACAGAGCTGCCCTTGTATAACTGTAGTGTAGAGGGCTCTTGGTACGTGTGGTGTAAAGTGTGATGAATTACTTTATGTAAATTCAATTTATGTATTTAATACGAACAAGACTACATGCTTTCATGATTATGTCATCACAAACATTATATGCAGCCCGAGTGATTAGCTTGGTGAATTACGTACCATATATATTCCTTATATGGCAACAAGATAAGGTTTATCAGTAAACACAGAACTTGTTGATGTAAAACATACATCGTAAGTCTGAAGGAATCGGAAGTATACATCCCAATAATCATGGTTGTAGTTAGTACTTATTTGGTCCAGATGAATTTCATCAGAAACCTTTGCAGGTTCACTAATGCTACTTATCTAGATGTAGAACTACAAGTATAAAACAGAGGATGAAATAATGGCGGTCGTGTGTGTCCGGCAGGGTTGAAAACACACCTGTGTCACCATAATTATGTTAATAATTAGACTGATAGTCATCATGTGTCAGGCAGGGGTAGGAAATACACCTGTGTCCCTCTTATTATGTCGATAATGAGACACCGATGACCACCATTGTCAGGATGCAGTAGGAACCACACCTGTGTCACCCTGATAATATGTCTTTTGAAGATAACGGCCGCCAAGTGTCATTGTGGCGTAAGGACCACACCTGTGTCACCCATTGGATTAGGTATGTGAAGATTGCGGCGTCAATGATTAATGGAAGGAAATGAATGAAATGTAGTGAATAAAACAAGTTTACAGTAATTTTAGAACAAGACACGCACATTTTGTGTGTATATATATATATATATATATATATATATATATATATATATATATATATATATATATATGTATATATGAGAGAGAGAGAAAGAGATGTGCTACAGATGATTTCTCTTTGTCATATGTTCCCTAACAACACGTCAGCTTAACCATGCAATGATTGCGTGTACAGTAGTTTTGTGTCACAGGTGTTTGAAAGTCCCGGGCCGCCTCCCGGCCTGACCCACGACCAATCACACTTCTCCACGACCCGCGTCAGAATCCGAAACCTCCATCGTAACCCTTATGTATGCCAACATTACCGCGTACAAACCCAATTATTATACGTGTATCTATAGCTCACTATTGAGGTGGTATCTCAGTATATTAATGAATACATAAGGTACAGGGAAAAGGCTTGTTAGGCTCACAAAATGCCCGATTAATGGGTGTGATTTAGATTTGGATAATGGTTTGGGACACGTGGATGGTTTGTTTACGGCCAAGTGGCAGGCTCAGCTGCAACACAGGACGGGGTACGCGTCTGGCGGCGGGGCGTTAGCGAGCACACCTACACTCCCCAGCTACACCGATTGTAGCAGTTCTGTTCACCACTGAATAGGGGAAGGAACAACCACAAAACTGTGGCATCATGAGATACTTAGCAGGTAAATATCTGGGTTTTATTGTCTTTTATATAGGTTTGTTCCTTTATCTCATACTTGTTTGGTGGCTCATGGATATCTAAATCCTTGCTTTAAAAAAAAAATGTGTTTAAGTTTGTTATATATGCGAAAATGTGTATTGATTTGTTGTACATCAGTAGAATTTGAGTTTATTGTGACTTAGATTTGTTTACTTAATGTTAGTAGGACTGAGGCCTAGTGAAGTTTGGTCTTAAGGTATGTAGACAGGGAAAGAAGGGCAGATTTTATGGAAATTTTGTATCTCCATAGGGGTCGGTGTTTATATCGAAAGGAAAATTGTGCACGTTTTGGTAATGAAGTATAGACAAGGTTTTAGTTTTTAGTTATTGAACGATTTTGTTAATGCTAGTGTAGTGTTTAGGGAATATAATGGAAATTAAGCCTTAATTTCTATATCACTTTGAGGAATTTTATATGATGCTTATGACTATGTATAACAAGTTTTGGTGAATGCAAAAGGAGTCTGCATTTGAGATTCTTGTAGCCTTTAATGATCCCCATTCAACCATATATATATATATATATAATAGGTGTTCCCAGATGTAATTATTGGTGATTGTAAATATAGTTTCCTTTTGGTCAAGGAATAGAGCTTGACATGATTGTGTTAAGAACAATTGAATTGTGAACATATTCTAGTATATATGAAATTCCTTTGTTGATTGACTATAAAGTGTATTATAAATCAAAACTTGCCCTTGGTTACTTCAACATATTTGTTTATTAGACACTACCACATCTTCAGTCATGTTTTGGCTTCCTTTCACTGAGGCTATATCGTTGGGAGCACATTTCCCTACTACTGTAATTTATGTATCCTTAGGGTGCAGGATCCTTATCACGTCTTTGTTACTCAAACTCTATCATGGAAATTGGTTTTGGGGAGATATATACATCATATTTGTTTGCCTTTTCCTGCATTAACAAGTTAATGCTAGCAAAGGATGAAGAAACTCTGCATTTGCTAGCATACACTATCTAGCTATTATATGCAGTGCACCAAGACGACAGTCCCCTATCCTTAGTCAGGCCTGGTACACCTTTGCATGAATTTACTTCGCCACTTCACATGGTTTGATTTAGTCTATTGACAGCAAATTTCCCCCTGTATGCTACATTGTTCTAGTTAACTCTTAATCTATATATACCTTTCACACTCCTGCATGGCCAGGCCCTGACCTTTTAAAATATTTTGCACTAAATTGTTCCATCCCCAGTTTGGTCACCCCCTTCTCCTTACCACCTTTGACACATTATACTCTCTTTACCTCTAATTCATTGTTTTATCACGCCCACCCTCTTGAGCACACTGTAATTACTACCACACGTAGCCCATTTATTTGCTTGATCACACCACATCGCACATTCTTAAAAATTGTCCAACTTTTCCACCTTCTCTTGCACATTCTCGTCCATAGCACATGCCTCTGATCCATGCAACATTGTTAGGACAAATATATCCCCATTCTCTCTCTCTCTCTCTCTCCCCCCCCCCAAGCTATCTATCTTTCTACATGATTCTCTGTCCTCTCAAGATCTTTCACCCCTTGCCCTCCCTTTGAATCTTCTGCTTCCATGGATCTATTCAATGCCATGTCCACTCCCACATGAAACATTTTACTTTTTGCAAAGTTTCCCTATTTAAACTCGCGCCCCAACTAACTTTTCTATATGTACAAGTATTATCTTTTTTTTTAATTTTGTCCTCTTATACCATTTACGCTCAAGAATAGACATTGATCACTTTCTCCAGCTAGTGTCATGATATTCTAACTTGTGTAAGAATTTGATAACTATCTAAAAATTTGATAATGATCTTGTATTATTCCTTTTGATTTGTGTGCTCGTTGATAGGCTGATAAAGGAAAGTGTACCCTATAGTAGCCTTGTTCTTGTTTTCTATGAATGCCACTTTTTATGAAATTCATTACCACACTTTTATCCATATGGAGTGTCTCGCTGTTTTTGTAAATTGATGCAACTGCCGTTCTAGCCTACAGATTAGTGTTCTTTATGTACTAGTAGAATATTTTTATTAAAATATTTAAGTATACTTTTTTTAAATGGCAGTAACAAAACCTGAATGTAGAGTAATAAAACTTTAATTTGTTTCTCTCGCAGTGATATGTGTGTTGCTTGTGGGAAGAGCCTCTGCATTGTACTCGTCATCCAGTGGTGTGATAGATCTCACACCTTCAAACTTTCAGCGAGAGGTGATAAATAGTGATGCAGTATGGATAGTAGAATTTTATGCCCCATGGTGTGGGCATTGCCAACAGCTGGTACCAGAATATCAAAAGGCTGCTCAAGCTCTTAAGGGAGTTGTGAAAGTTGGAGCAGTAAATGCTGATGAAGACAAAAGTCTTGCAGGACAATATGGCATACGTGGGTTCCCAACCATAAAGATATTTGGTCTGGACAAGAAAAAGCCTGAGGATTACAATGGGCAACGATCAGCCCAGGGCATTGTGGATGCTGGCTTGAAGGCTGCTAGAGATAAGGTCAATGCCCAGCTATCAGGAAAGAAAAGTAGTGGTAGTGGTGGTGGCAGTGGCAACGCTGATGATGTCATTGAACTTACTGATAGCAATTTTGAGAAACTAGTTTTGAAATCTGATGATTTATGGCTCGTAGAGTTCTTTGCTCCCTGGTGTGGACACTGTAAAAATTTAGCACCCCACTGGCAGAAGGCAGCCACAGAACTTAAAGGTAAAATTAAGCTAGGAGCTCTCGATGCTACTGTTCACTCTGTTACGGCAAGTCGTTACGGTGTTCAGGGATATCCAACAATCAAGTTCTTTAATAAGGGAGATGTAGAAGACTATGATGGAGGTCGAACTTCATCAGACATTGTGACTTGGGCCAATGATAAAGTAGCATTAAATGTCCCACCACCTGAGATAAAGGAGATTGTTGGTGAACATACATTGAAAGAAGCCTGCAAAGAACATCCTATCTGTATTATTGCTGTCCTTCCTCATATCCTTGATTGTCAGAGCAAGTGCCGCAACACTTACATTGACATGTTGACTAAACTTGGTGACAAATACAAACAAAAGATGTGGGGTTGGGTTTGGTCTGAAGCCATGGCTCATTCTGATCTAGAACAAGCTTTGGACATTGGTGGTTTTGGTTACCCTGCTCTGGCAGCACTAAATGCAAAGAAAATGCAGTTTGCTCTATTGAAAGGATCCTTCAGCGAAGAGGGAATAAACGAATTCCTCCGTGACATTTCATTTGGGCGTGGACGTACGTCACCTGTTCGTGGAGCTCAGCTGCCCTCTGTAAAAGAGATAGAACCATGGGATGGCAAAGATGGTGCTCTACCTGAAGAAGAGGACATAGACCTGTCTGATATTGACCTAGATGATCTTGATGACTCTGGAAAAGATGAATTGTAAACGTGGAAATAATATAACTCCAAATTGACGTGGAGATGGAGTACAGTTCGTACAGTCATATTTTCTCATGTTGAGAAAGACTACTTTGGTAAAATACAGCTGCAGTTTATTTTGGATGTGTTTATTTGGAAAAATTGCATGTTTTTATGACTATCCTCAAAATGATATATAATTTGTAATGTGACCGATATCATTGGGAATCAGTCACGAAATCATGCATCTTTGGTAAAGCCAAAATGTATCATGACAATTACATTCCAGTGTTTTATAATATTAATGCTTGTTTGCTTAAGTAAACCTGGGATGTAGACTAATACCTGATAATGTTTGTAATCTTTACAAAACATTGTTGAAATTTGGCTTAAGGGAGTGGTTTAACATAATCATATTTGTAAATAACTATGTAAAAGAAATTTGTAACGATACTAGGATCATGACTGAACTAAGATTTGTGCAGTGAATTTGATAACTTGTATTTGCATTTGTTTGAATGATGCACAAATGTTCTAGTGTGATTTTTGAACTTGAAAATAACATTTTTTTCTAAAGTTTGTTTTACATCCTATGGCTCGTATAATTTTAAGGCTGTGTAGGAACTTTATAATTAAAAGAAATCTCTGAAGTATGATTAGAATGCAGAGATGGAAATTGTAGGTATGTTTTGAAAAAACATGATTTTGGGTTAAACAGCCTTTTCATGGACGTTCATCACGGTAAACCTCATGAAGGAATATTTTTTGTTAGCCATTTCCCATGTTATCTAGGAAGTGCCAGCATCAGACCAAGAAAATGCCTCATCTACTTTCATCCATTCTTGAGTTGTCATACATAATGCATTGAAAGTACAACCCCCTTTCCTTATCCAAGCCCTATAGACTAATATGGTTTCTCCCAGTTGGAACACTGACAGAATGTCGACCTCTACATACAGCATGGATCAGTAATGTTTACCCTGTACACCCCTTTCACTCTCCTGCATGTTCAGCCCGAAACGCCAAATATTTTTCTGTTCAGTTTCAAATTTGGCCTCCCCTTTTGCCATGTCCTTTCCATATCTGACATGTATATCTTATCAACCATTCCTTACTCATTCTTTCCATACATCCAAACTATTTCAGCAATTAGTTAAATAATTGGACATGCCTACTACATTACAGAATATATTGCCAAATTTATTATTAGCATTGAACGTTATCTTGACTGATAAAAGTTATTGATGTCAAGCTAAAACATTTTTAAAAATGGTTCTTTCAAATTACTTGCATATGAATGAAATTCCACTTCATTTGGCAATAAAGAATTTACATACTTTACTTGACGCTCCTTGGTTTTGGAAATCTTGGATCACCTTGGAGTTAATCAAAAGTGCCCCTATAAGCTGATGGTCTCTATTTCCCTTATGATCTTCTCATAGACTGCGAACATGTTTTAGTCCATTAGGCAAGTCCCTCGTATACATACAGAACTGCAATGCAACCAGTATCGAGCCCCATAGCATGCCACGTGTTACCCTGTCCCACGTGCTTTTTTTTTTTTTTTTTCTTTTTTCTTTTTTTCCCCCCTTCTAATATGGTAGTCTTCTATCCAGAGAAGGAATCCACCCAGTTATTCCTTCCAATAGATCTAGCTTTATAAGCCACTAACAATAAAGTCAAATGTTAATGGTAGCCCAACACTGCCAAACCATTCCTCTTTGAGCCACAATGGAGCTCGTGTAGAATTCTAGAGGATTTAAGCATGGCCTCCTTAACCTATAGCAATGTTGTACCCCACTCGAAAAGTTTCAACTGTACAATGTTAATTTGCTGTTGTATTTCTGATTTACAAGACTATGGTACTACATTACTACTTGCTGGGTATATTCTTATTTTTTGAGAAAATGGCAAATGCAAAAAAGATTTTCCTCTGAATTCAAACTTGACCATTCCTTGTTAAAGAAAACATTTACAGTATTGGCCAATCATGTGTTTATTAAATTTTCAGGAGAGAAATTGGGGAAAAATGCATGGAATTTTGTGCACTAGGTAGGCAAGTAAGGGTAGGGATAAGGGAGACTTTTACAGTAGCTTCCCCCTTGATGGGAGTTCTTGGATGGAATGGGTTTCATAGATAGATGCACAGATTATCAAAACCATTTTTAGGTCTTTCCAATTTAAGACAACATTCCTTCACATATGGCAACTTATTAACCTTGTTAAGTGTATTATTCACTTAGTTACAAATAAAATATGATGTTCATGGTAAGGATACTGAAACTATGAAATGTATTTTGATAATTTGTTACTAATTGCAAGGCTTGTACTTTAATCATGCTAATTCAGATATCAAACTTTATATATACAAATCATCTTCATAACTTTGAAATTTGTGCATCAGGTTCTGGACCTAACCACTTTTCTCCTATTTCTTGTGCGAGCACCGGGAATCTATCCGAACCAAAGAAAAGCATTGGTTCCCCCTGAACATAGGCCACTATAGTTGGAGATCCAAATGCCTGAAAGAAAAAATATGTGCAACAATTATGTGGAGCATGATGCAATCAACACCCATAAGACCAACACATGAATGATTCTATGGAAAGTGGTTGTTGACTTGGGTGCACTCTGCTTTGGTATATGCACAGCTTGTTATTCAGATCAACGAGCTTAATCTGACACTAACTCTCCAATTCTGATGTACTGTAAGAAATTGAATAAATTTTATCCTTTACACTGGATAGATTCTAAGGAAAGGCCAAGCAAACTGAATGAAATTTTTCCCACAAAAATGTGGGTTATGTTTCAGGCTAATCTGCTGACGTGTTTTGTTTGCACTCCTAACTCGAATGCAGATACATTTCCATGTTAAGAAAGAATTTGAAACTGGTAGCATTATCCATAAATGAGTGAAAGGTAAGAGTTTGGGTGTTGTTCTACTGCTTTCACTTATTTTTGATGCTTGTTTTACAGGTATAATTCATATTCATTCCTATATATTTCAAAATCAACTATTACACTGCTCTGTCAAATAATCATTGTATACTGCTTTGTGCATCATGAGATTTAATGGTCTATTGATTGAATTCCTAATTGATGTATGATTACATTTTGTCCACAGATGTAACAAGCAACTCTACTGAAAAAGGTATCACTCCTCAGTCACCCATAAACCATCAGTGTAATTGTGTTAATATGTTGGGTAGCAACTGGTGATTGCTTTTATAATATTTTTCCTTGTCTGTGGTAGATTATATTTTTGATAAAAATTTTATAGTTTCATTAATTCATGAAAGCAATGTGTAATAATGTGGATAAAGAAAATGGTAAAAGTATGTATTATATACATACAAGACAAAAAATCATGCCTAGAAAAATCTACCAAGAGTGTAATGTGTTTTGGAGTACGTAAAATGAAATCAACAGGAAAAGTTCCATGATTTTTGCATACATGGATTTTTTTTCAATTCTCATAATGAAAAAATCAAGTGAAGTTCATTACTCTAATAATGAGCGAAGTTTTGGAGATTCCTCAACACAATGCACAAATGTATCATAAATGGGATGTTTCTGATCATTATTTTCATTGGTAGATTATAGAGTGAAAATGAAGTAAATAGGTTTTGCTTTTATAATTCATATTTTGTAGCAACTTTATTTCTTCATCTGTCTACCCTTCCTTTTCAAACAACATTCCCTGTAAAAACTAGGATCAGCTTGTTTCTTGCCTGTTTCACAGTCTTCCATTATACCATAGTGCACAACCTATTTTAATCATCCTATGAGAAAGAGTGCATTAGCTCTTCGTTCATTTCCCATTGTCCTACATGATTTTTTTTTAAGCATAAATCTGACGTATTTTCATATTCATTTTAAGTATGCTGTAGCAATAAATATTAATGATGTAATCTACACGATAATGAAACATAAAATAACTCCATTAATGCATACCCCATGGTTTATGGCCTCATCAGTATATGCTTTGAGACGGTCCTTTGTAACCTGTTGCTTCATGTGCGCCTGGATCTGTGCAATCTGTGTTTCCATCAGACCAGCAGTCCGTCCAGCTTGTGCTAGGACCTCTGGTGTTGTAAAGTCTTGATCCTGTAAGTTGTAATAAGATGCAGCTTCTAGTAAGAATAAGGCCTGTATTTCACATGCATACAAGTTACTGCCAGTAAACTTAAGGAAAAGGAAGAACCAAAAAGTGGTAACACCAGCAGTAAGAAGAGTGTAGTAGTAACTCCACAATTTTACAACAGTGGCAGTAATAAAATTTATTTCGTGTGGTGGGGTGGCAACGGGAAAGGATGAAAGCAGCAAGTATGAATATGGACATGTGTATATATGTATCTGTCTGTGTATGTATATGCATGTATAGGTTGAAATGTGTATGTGTATACATGTGTATGTGGGTTGGTTGGGCCATTCTTTTGTATGTTTCCTTGCACTACCTCGCTAATGCGGGACACAGTGACAAAGTATAATAAATATATAAATTATGGATGGACACTGAAAACTCTATGCTTCATTGACAGAAGCACAAAGTCACTGTATACTTACATAATGAATATATGATTACTGGTATACATGTATTATGAAAGTCTACCTGTTTAGTATCATTACCATACTCCAATTTATCTGTCTCCTTAGCTAGTCTGCACAACCTTAATCATTCCAATCTATTCTCCTAAACTAACTAAATCCGATTTCTCATCTCTATCCAATTCTTTTGTTTCTCTTTAATCTGGACAGGATTACAATCACCCGTAGATTTCTTCATCCTCTATCTGGACTTTGTTTGTCCCCAAGCCTACCACTAATTATCTAAATATTCATGAGCAATTCTTACAGCATGTATTCTACCTGCATATTTGTATCACCCCATCACACTGTGCCTGTCAGGTCATTTCAGGGTTCCTTCTATTCACCTTGTTCCAAACTTCCATCCATAAGGCTCGGCTAACAGCTTCCAGGTGGGCTGGGTATAAAAGGTCAACTGAAGTTATGAAGCGACTGGGAATGAGGGATCCCTTCACCAGTATTAAGTCAAAAGCATTCTGAAAGGAAAAGTAACCAAATTTTATGCACCACTTAAACATTCTTTTTATAACCTGCTTGCTATTTCTCACCATAATGAATGCATCACAAACCATTAACTGAGCTTTTAAGGAAATCTACCTACTCATGCCTTCTTAAAGTAAAAATACAGGAGGGGAGGATTTCTAGAGCAGAGGGCCCCTCCAACATCTTCGATCGCAACTTACCATATTCTTAATATATGCTTTTTTAATTTGGGATGTGTATGATATAGGCCAACTCCAGTAATTCATGAATCTTCCCAGAAAACTTCTCTTTCATTAATATGCCTAATTTCCTAACAACAATTAAGCAAGATCTTCCTTAGTACACAATTATTTCATAAATTTAACAAATCCATTAACCCCTACAGTGCAATGGACCTCAATCTACTGATATATATACAGTAGGGTGCTATGAACATTCGATTAAGTAGTGTTATAACAATGCTTACCAAATGCTCTATATCCATGCTATTAATTAGCCATGAAGACTATGACATTTAACACCACAGTAATGAGCACTGGAGCCTGATACTATTTTATGTTTGCTATCATAATTTTCTTTATACTGGAAACCTTTAGCATGGTTTATTATCAACAGTTATCAATTAATATAAAATGGTAATCAGTAGTCTCAATCTATGAAAATTGCTTCATCAGCTAAAAGGCAACAAATGAACATACCGTCACTAGCTTTAAAGGTACATTGAAGTAAGCTGCATTCCGTGTGAGGTCCTTTGTCATGTATAGAGCCTTATTGGGTACCAACATTGGTGCTTTATTGCCAGATGCTTTTGCAACGCCACCAAGTAACATGGGTTTTAGCTGAACATCTACATTCCAGTGCTTTCTGTACCTCATAAGTACCTGAGAAAGTGAGATTTCATGTACTAAGAAAATTTCATCTTACTTGCCATATTCATGTAATGTGAGAGGAGTTTCAAAAATATTCCTGTAATACAGTAACATAAACATATAGCATGAAATGAAATACATTGCCTTTTTTTCATCAAGACACGCTTTGTGTACTGTACTGCATCATTATTCTGAAAAGCAGAGGTTATTTCAACACTACATTTGATAAAAGTGATATAATCTTAGATTAAGGCATGTTCAGAGATGATGCACATTCCCATCACAGATGTAAATGTGGCATTTTCAAAACATTTGTTCAAACTATAAAGAATTGAAAAACATTCAAACTGCTTCTAGCAGAGTATTAATAACAGGAACCATGATATCAGTTAAGAGGTTTCTGACCTTCAGTTAGTCTGAAATCATTCAGTTAAGAAATTTGTAATTTGTGAGATAAAGCAAAGTGCTCCCTTCTTCCTTTAACAGATCTGTCTGATCTTTGGCTTAAAATATCTCAAACAAAACAACTGGCAGCCACATTCCTTTCTCTTGTCCCAGAATATTACAACCATAACGTTTGCAGATATACCATTCTCTTTGCTTCTGATTTGTTCTTGTTATACTTTACACAATTATGCTATTCTTTCACTTCCTCATTCATCACTTTCCAATTTTATGCTCCTTCCTGTAATCTTACTTTGTACAAACCAAATTATACCTCTGTTTGGATACAAGCAAGGATCATGAACCAATTAATACTCCTCAGGTTCCCAATGAAATAAGTTAATGAAACTGTGCCTTTTTTTTCGTGTCTACTGCACAAGCACAAATTTTTCATTATGCCACACAAACAATAACACCAAATCTGAATTAGGAAACATGCATAAAGAAAACAGAGGATGGTCTTTCAGGAATACTTTTGCTACCACAGATGAAGGTTTAATTAAAGCAGGTCAAGAGCAAATTTACAGGATTATCATTGTGGTATAAAATATCCTTCAATAAGAAAAAAGCCATGGCATACTTTGAGACACAGTACACAGATCAGGTCACATTCTGGAAATATCCTTACCAGCTCTATCAAGTAAAGGTATTTTTCTTTTATTGGACACGATTCTTGAAGGGTTTTGCCCTCATTAGGATCACCCCTGTATGATGCCTGTACTCATCCTCCCTAACTTAATTTATTCTTAAATACTTCAATGAAATTACAGAAAAAAATGAATATACCAAAAATGAGTTGTAAGACACATGCTGTTAATAACACTGGTGTAGTTTTGGCCACAATAACGTACAGCTGAAATGATACATAAATTTCGCCCACAACCTTTTCAACAAGACTGAGACTTCATGGGTATTATGGCATGACATGTAACCTTCCTGGTCTAAGGGTCGTAAGATTATGATGATGGTAGTCAAACTTTTCAAATATATTTCCAGCGGCAGTGAAATTCAACTTAAACATTTACATTTTACCTCGAATGCAAACCATGTGTATGGTGAGATAATGTCGTAGTAGAGCTCTATTTTTTTCTTTCCCCCCACAGGACCAGTGGAGAGCAGCCGGTTTGCAAGACGCTCCATGATGCTCCGTATCTTCCCCAGTCACCTAGGATCATAGTCCAGTCTATTTTCCTTTCAGTCACACAACAACAATACCACATTAAAAGAAAACGAGTAACGGTGGGTGGCTTATGTAGGGGTAATACATGGGAAATCCAGATAATATATGACCTGATGGTCTATGATGAGGTTATCTGCTGGAGGACAGGAATATATGAGTATATAATGGGAAAGCTAGTTAACAGGAGACTTGATGGTCTATAACGAGGTTATCTGCTGGACAGAAATACATGGGTATATATGGGAGAGCCAGATAACAGAATTATATAGTGGATGATGATCTATAGATAGCTAAACAATATATGTATGTAAGTAGGTACAAAGTTGACAGTTTCAAGGAAATTCTTGCTTCAAAGATTTCATTTTGCTCCTGAGTGCAGTGCAACCTCAAGGCTCTAGGAACTCCAAAAACGAGGCTGGATAATGATAGTGATGAATTAATAATGCTTTTTGAAACTGTATCTGCGTTTGCGATTAATTGCTGAAACTGTATCTGCGTATGCGATTAATTGTTTTCCCTTGTTAATTTGTGGGTGGAGAAAGTTTTATAGTTTCATCATTAATGATATGGAGTATTTTATAGATATACCTCCATATGTCTACAATAGCTAGTTAGAGGCTATTTTATTTGTTTGTCCCAACATTCTAGTTATTAAGATTAACTGTGAGGATAACAACACGTGTCTTTTATTTAGAGTGAGAGGTAAACATGTCCAACAGACGGCCAGAGCGACAGGCTCCTGCAGAAGTGGTAAGATATGGTATTTTCCGTCTTGTGAAGAGCTCCATGATATGGTATATACCTTTTAGGCATTTTATATGGTATAGATAAAGATTTTTACCTAGGTTCTCATTTTGGGTAAGGTGTAGAATACCGAGTTAGATGGTCTCGCATGTCGTAGTCCAGATTGCAACACATGATTCTCATACGTTTAGAGCTGTCCAGTAGAATGTTATTACTTAGAAATGGTACATATACATAGTGTAAGGGCACCGTAGAAGTAACTTTTGGCTGTGGAAAAAAGTATCAGTCATAAGGCTCTAAACGCTAAGCACGGATGATATAGGCGGAATGTGACTTGGCTCATAAGTAATCTATGAAGTAAGTATTGCTCAAATGAAGTAAGTATTGCTCAAAAGATATTTGGTAATTGTCTAGAGGATTATGTTATCGATATTATCTGGATATTGTGATTTTGTTTTCTGGCGCTGATATAGTGGTTAAAGAACAGTAACATTTGTGAGGTATCAGTTTTATCATTATATAGCATGGAATGTTATTAGGTAACGTGGTTGTAGTATGTTATGGAACATCTGTTGTTTATTAAAGTTTTAGGTAAATGTTATTTACGCAAAAAGTTAACAAACTTTGAAAACCTCGTGAGAAGATAAGGTTTATCGTAATATTCAAATTTTATACATCACACCAACGATCAAGCGCCACAGAAATGGCAAAGGTTGTCAACAAACATAACAAAAAGACTGACAGGTTTTCTGTTGGTATACTTCTGTAGCAAAGCTCCAGTGGTAACTTATTGGTTTAGTTTTTTTTTTTCCGCTGTCTCCCGCGTTTGCGAGGTAGCGCAAGGAAACAGACGAAAGAAATGGCCCAACCCACCCCCATACACATGTATATACATACACGTCCACACACGCAAATATACATACCTACACAGCTTTCCATGGTTTACCCCAGATGCTTCACATACCCTGATTCAATCCACTGACAGCACATCAACCCCGGTATACCACATTGATCCAATTCACTCTATTCCTTGCCCTCCTTTCACCCTCCTGCATGTTCAGGCCCCGATCACACAAAATCTTTTTCACTCCATCTTTCCACCTCCAATTTGGTCTCCCACTTCTCCTCGTTCCCTCCACCTCCAACACATATATCCTCTTGGTCAATCTTTCCTCACTCATTCTCTCCATGTGCCCAAACCATTTCAAAACACCCTCATCTGCTCTCTCAACCACGCTCTTTTTATTTCCACACATCTCTCTTACCCTTACGTTACTTATTCGATCAAACCACCTCACACCACAAATTGTCCTCAAACATCTCATTTCCAGCACATCCACCCTCCTGCGCACAACTCTATCCATAGCCCACGCCTCGCAACCATACAACATTGTTGGAACCACTATTCCTTCAAACATACCCATTTTTGCTTTCCGAGATAATGTTCTCGACTTCCACACATTCTTCAAGGCTCCCAGGATTTTCGCCCCCTCCCCCACCCTATGATCTACTTCCGCTTCCATGGTTCCATCCGCTGCCAGATCCACTCCCAGATATCTAAAATATTGGTTTAGTACCATATCAAAAATCTCCTTTGGAAATACCTGTATGTATTTTAAAGCTTGATGTAGTTTGTTATCCGAGATAATGTTCTCGACTTCCACACATTCTTCAAGGCTCCCAGGATTTTCGCCCTCTCCCCCACCCTATGATCTACTTCCGCTTCCATGGTTCCATCCGCTGCCAGATCCACTCCCAAATATCTAAAATATTGGTTTAGTACCATATCAAAAATCTCCTTTGGAAATACCTGTATGTATTTTAAAGCTTAATGTAGTTTGTTATCCTTACAAGAGCATCTGCAAAGCATGACCTGAAGCATTAGATTTTAAGAATGATATGTAGTAAGGCAGAAAAGGTTATGTATTATAGGGAAATTATCAGGTCAGTTAAAGGATCATGTCTGGTACGTTTTTATTATATTGTTTAACTTGAAGATAAATCTTGACTGATGTGGAGGTTATTAGGTGAGGTTTTCACCTTTCTGCCCCAGGAGTCCCTTCTATCCTTATGAGGCTCCAGCAGCACTGGATGATTGAGTATATTCGAATGAAGGTAGTGTTGTGTAAAGTATTTAGTATCTTTATGTTTTATGAGTTATCAGTAACTTTATTATAGAATTAACAACACATGTGCTTGACACAATAATCCCCTAAGTTTTTTGCCAGGCTACAATTTATGATATTAGTTTGTGAGAACTTATATAATTTTAGCATAATATAGTGGAACGGAGCTCCTTTCTTTGAAATGCCATTTGTGCTTAACTTTTCTGTGTATTGTGAAGATTAATCAGTGCTTAAGATGTTAACATGCCATGTATTCTTATTTAACAGATAATGCTCATAATGCACCATTTTCTTTCAGTATTATGGAGCTGATGAAGCCCGTAAATATACTCAAAAGTAAGTGTTTATTTTGCAGTGTTTTTAAAGTTTAACTTATAGCTAAGTTGAAAATAAGATATCTAACCACGAGAAAAGGAAAATTCCGTGAAAAGTGTTTAGTCAATAGTTACAGTGAGCTACATTGTGGTTTACATTAGTAACAAGGTAACAAGCCCATTCTAGAGAATAACATGTCCCTGCCCTTTAACCTCGCATGGGGTTTGGGCAAAGAACCTTGGTTGTGCATGATTAACTCCCACAAAGGCTGCAAATAGTCATGGATACTAGTTGTATGTCAGCCTGTTCAGTTCATGAAGCCATATTAGACGAGGAAGATTTAAGTGTAAGAAGGATGGAAGTTGTTGAACTATTTTGGGTAGTTTATACATCTTAGGTTTGTTTGCATGTATTTTAAGTTATAATGGAATTTGACCAGGATGGAGACAGAGGTGTAATATCAGACTCAAGTGTAATCTGTGGTAGCTCCTTGAGTTTGTTTAATTCATAGCTTTTCATCCCATGAATCTATATTTTCAATGTTTTTACTTATTTTTTTCATTGATCCTAAGTTCAAATTCAAAGATTAAAGTAAGTCATGCAACAGTATAGCTATCCACATGTACATCTCAGACTGTAATTTGCAGTCATTAGGTTTGTTCATTTGGGTTGAATTATGATTCAGGTTTGTGAGACAACTCATTGTAATGACCCATAGCTAAGGCTTAAGGGGTGTGCAGAATTTTTGGATTTTGTTTTTTACATGTTTATACCTGGTTCAACAAACAGTTGTGATGTATGTAGATTACAGTTTTTCCAAACTTTGCTATTTAGACATAAGCATTAAATGTTAAAAATATAAGATTGTAAATGTAAATTACTGTTAAATGATCTTATCAACAGCTCTCGGGTGATTGAGGTCCAAGAAAAATGCACAGAACGGGCTATAGAGTTACTGGCACTTCCAGACAACACTTCAGCACTGTTACTGGATTTGGGCTGTGGCTCAGGGCTCTCTGGTGAAACTTTAACAGAACAAGGACATATCTGGGTTGGCTTGGATATATCTGAGGCAATGTTAGGTGAGTGTTCTTTTTGGACATGTATAAGAGTCTAAAGGAATTTAGACTCTTTATGAGAGGAGAATATGTGATATGAAACATGAGGAAAAAGGGACCTGAAAGATTTTAAGATGGCCGGAAAATTGACGAGTGAGAAAATAAAGTTAGACTTTATGAATGGTTTTACTTTTACTCTTATTTCTGCAAGTTTATGTAGCCCAACAATGCTAATAATACATGTATTCAAAATACCCATGACTTAAATATCTCCCCACATCTTTATTTATACGTCACACCTTGCCCTAAAGTTTAGATTTTTTTTTTTTTTTTCCAATACTTGCAAATGTTCTGTGCACCATGAACCTCATGAACTATGGAAGGACCACTCATGTTCAAATTTCTTGTGTGTGACAAACATGCTTACTAATCCCTGAAGCAAGTTTCTTCACTCATGAGTCCTTAAAACCTTGGTGTGTATAGTTTGATTTTTATAATATTTTCCTTCTGTGTGCAAGTTTTGCAGTCTTATGAAACTTGCTATTGTCATCAGATTTTTTTTTCTTTTTGATAATTTTATTTCACTACAGCTTTTATAAAGTTTTTGTGTCTGAGAATCATGTTATCATAAAGCTGTCTCCTCCTTTGAAAGTGAAGCATTATAGTGATAAATAACATGGGACTAGGATGTATATTTGCGTGTGTGGACGTGTGTATGTACATGTGTATGGGGGGGGGGTTGGGCCATTTCTTTCGTCTGTTTCCTTGCGCTACCTCGCAAACGCGGGAGGCAGCGACAAAGTATAAAAAAAAAAAAAAAAAAAAAAAATCTTTTATTTGTAACAGCAGCAAAATACCACTTTTTAAGGTAATTATTTTTTATTATTTTCTGTTGAAATAGCTCAGAACAACATATATTGCTGGCTAGCATTAAGATTCATTAAAAGTTTCAAATGTATTCAAAAACTTTTATGGTCATCCTCAATAATGTATTGTAAATGATGGATTGGTCCAGAAGGAATGTATTGGTGTAGTTGCAGGCAGAAGGTGATGATATAGACTGGGGAAGAGACGGATACATTTGGTGAGAGAGTTGAGTAAACACATTTCAGATAATTTTTTTTTTTTTTTATGTGTTTGCTGTATCCCGCATTTGCAAGATAGCACCTGGAACATATGAAGAAAAGGCCTCATTTGCTCACATCCATTCTTGAGCTGTTATGCTCTGAAACCACAGCCTCCAGTCCACAACAAGGCCTCACAGAATTTTTTGTGGTTTTCTCCAGCTGCGTCAAATGTTTTTGTTTCAGTACATTGACAGCATGTTGCCCTTTTTTTATAATGATATAGGAATGATTTTTGACAACTTGAAATGTTGACATTTTGTGTATGAAAGTGTAGTGCATGGAGATTTTGGTCTCGTGATAGATCAGCTTGTTGTACTTGGTGAAAAATTTAGTTGTGCTCATACTGGTATTTGGATGGAGGTGCATTTTCACTATCACATGCTAGACATAAACAGAGAAAGCATTTGCAACTGATTCCCACCACGAGAAACAAATATTGTAGAACAGTCAATGGATATAAAAGGATTAATATAGTATGTTTGATACTGGATTTAGACTGTAATACTTTTGCAGATGTTGCCTTGGAAAGAGAAGTGGAAGGAGATATGCTACTGGCAGATATAGGTCAAGGAATGCCTTTCCGTGCTGGTATGTTTGATGGAGCTATCAGCATCTCAACAGTCCAGTGGCTGTGTAATGCTGACAAAGTCAGCCATAAACCTACAAAAAGACTCTACAAGCTCTTCATGACTTTGTTTGCAAGCCTGGTAAGCTCTTCATGACTTTGTTTGCAAGCCTGGTAAGCTCTTCATGACTTTGTTTGCAAGCCTGGTAAAGCCATGTTATATTTGTGATTAACTGATGCCTGAATGAATTTTAAAGTTATTAGGAAATTTGTGGAATGCATGGCACAGCCCAGGTATATGTGAGCAAGTTGGTTGTTAATATGGAAGAGAAACTTATGTCATTGGAATGCATGTAGCTACACTAGATTTCCCAAAAATGTTTTGGAATCTCTTAAGGGGTCTTAATTACTGGAAATGGCCAAAAACTCATTGATAACAAAATGTTTTAACACTTAAAACAAGCTAGATGGGTGCAACTGCCTGGTTACACTTAAAAAAATGCAAAAGAGCAATAAATAAGCACAGTAGAAGAAGTAAGGAGCAGGGAAACTTGAAAAAGAAAATTCTTGAAAAGGTAAGTGATAATATAATTTAAAAGTAATGTATTAAATCATCAGAATGATGTGCCAGAATGAATGGAATCACACCTGAAGACATACTGACGATGCTAAAACCATATTGTATAAAAACAAGTATTGGCAAGGATTGCAACTACTTCATGGGACTCGAGCAACTCGTGAAAGCTGAGTTGTTGAAAAATCCATCCTTGTCATGGTATTGGTTCCTTTACTGGACTTTCAAGGTCAACTACACTCAGCATTCCTGAAGAGATGATGTTAGAGGGAAGCCTAAACTAGTTTCTGGTCGGTGGACTTGGCCTTATCAATAAGATTTGAAGTCTCATTTGTAGATAAATTTTCCTGTTTCCAACCAAGAATATGGGCCTTTTCTTCCAGGGACATCTAAGGACCCATTGTTAGTTATTTTTGAGAAGAAAACTGGCCAGAATGTATGGTGAGAATATCACTAAACATAAGATAGCGATTAAAAGTTGTATTCCTCCACTCTCAATAATGTGGGAAAACTGAGGCATAAGATGTACCCACTTGACTTCAAAGACTGTACCTTACTGCCTGATAAAAACATTATCCTGACCAGAAGAGAGTGATAGCATTTGTTTCACAAATAAACCTAATGCATGAATGACTTATTTTTAATGTTTTTTTTTCACACTACCAAGTGATTGATTTGAGTAAAGTTTAGGATTAGGATAAGTTAAAAATGCTAATCTAGGAGGGTAGAAATTAGGAGATAAGGGCAACATTGGAAAGACTAAATTAACAGAAAACAAGGTTTGCATATTTGTAGTTCTCACATTTTTCACATGCTAGAAGAAACCTTTCATACATAAGAACTGGTTTGTTCTGCATATTTTTGGTAAGTGATGCCTCAACAAGGGAATGTAAGGCTGCCATTCCCTTGATTTTGTACATATGGTAGAAAGAAATTTTATGTATATATATATTTTGTTATTCCTGGGGATAGGGGAGAAAGAATACTTCCCACATATTCCCTTTGTGTCATAGAAGACGACTAAAAGGGAAGGGAGTGGGGGGCTGGAAATCCTCCTCTCTCTCGTATTTAGTTTTACTAAAGAAGGAACAGAGGAGGGGGGCCAAGTGAGGATATTCCCTTAAAGACTCCTTAATGCTACCTCGCTAATGCGGGAAATGGTGAATAAAATGAAAAAAATATATATTTTGTCTTTTCAGGCTCGAGGAAGCCGTGCTGTATTCCAGTTTTATCCTGAAAATGATGCTCAAGTTGAGTTGATTGTTTCTCAGGCCATGCGTGCAGGATTTAGTGGGGGCCTTGTGGTGGACTATCCTAATTCAACAAAGGTAATGTGTAAACGTGGTAACAGTGTGCAGAAAATGCAGTGATGTGAGAATACCTCTTGGAAATTTTTAATGATGAGTTGATAGATTTTATCATTTATATATGTAAATTCATTTGCAGTGTAACCTCTGCAGATCATTTTAATAGTATTGTCCCCTTCAGATGCTACCTATAAGTGATTTCTCCAAGAGTGAGTTGGCACCTTTGAGATGGCCACATCATTGTCAATGGACAGAAAGAAAGTTTCATTGAATTGAGGACCCTCTTGTTCCAAAGCAGTTTATGATTTTCTTGTTCCTGCTTGGAGTGCTGCTTTAAAGCTGCAGGAGTCCCATTAAAGTTTTTTTGCTTTTTTGTAAAAATGATAATTGTTTGCCTCTCTGTGCCTTTGATGTCCATTCCCTCTAGGAATTCCCTCAAGAGGATGCTCATGGCAAGAGTCTCTATAACTGGTGAACTCCAGTGCCACTCCTTAACCATTAGTGCCTCACCCATAATAGGCCACTGGCAGAGGGCACTGGCAAACAAGTATGAAAAAATGAAAAAATAAATTGTTACGCTCCTCTGACCCAGGTAGCTGTCTTTTCTTTCTGCCTCACCCACACATGGGTTAGTGGCATTCTGTTCACGAACATACAATCTCCTTGTCAAACATAACACTTGACAACACTTAACTCCCACAAATCATTCTTCCTAACTCTAGATTTTCTTGCAGTGAGCACTGTGTGCTAGCCCTGCCCTTTGGCAAAATGGTAGAAGCAGTAGATAGTAGATGGTAGGTAGGAACATTAGGTAGAAATAGTGGGTAGGAACAATAGGCAGGAGCATTAGGTAGAAGTAGTCAGAAGGAACATTAGGTAAGAGCCTCTGTGAACACTGCACCAGAGTTGCCCTCTGCCGTTGTCTTGTTAAGGATGAGGCACTAAAGGCCATGATGAGGCAATGGAGTTAACTAGTCATGGAGACTCTATTGCCATTGCCACTCCCTTACTGTAGTTCCATTTGGGAACAGGCCCTATTTACATTTTTCCTTGGTTAGGGGAGAAAGAATACTTCATATGTACCTCCTGGATATCATAGAGAGCAACTTAAGAGGCGAAAGGAAAGGTAGGTTGGAAATCCATCTTGATTGTATTATATTTTCAAAAGACATAACAAAAGGAGCTAAGTTCAGGATTTTTTCTTGAAGACTCAGTCATCTCTTCATGATACAACTTTGCGGAGGCAGGAAAGAGAAGCAGGGATGAACCTTTTTTATATTCCACATGCAGAGATGTGTGTAACATGACTATGTAGGAGAAGGTCTAGGTTAAATAAACTGTTACTCTATATGAAGGGCTGGCAAATGTTTTAATGTTTTCTGAAGTTGAATGATAGGCATTTATCTTGCATATCCTGTTCACAGTAATGAATTTTGAACTAAATTTCACCTTCAGATCTGGTAGTGTGAATATTTTCAGTAACTTTAATGTTTTGTTAAAGTTACATGAAACAGCCTAATTTAGTTGAGTGTCAGTCATTTTGATATTTATGATTATTTTTAACAGGCTAAAAAAATATATCTGGTGCTGATGACAGGAGGAGTGGGCCCATTACCAAATGCTTTGCAAGATGAAGGGAACAGCAAAAACCAGGCTCTTTATCAGCGAAGGTGAGTTTTTAAATGCTGTAATATGGGGGTTATCTAACAGTGAGTTTGTGAATGAATGAGTGAATTATAGAACACTGCATGGATAATGCATATGTGTGATAGTCATGGTAGAAAGATGTAATGGAGAAAAGATGTTAGAGGTGCTTATTGGAATGTTATTAATTGTGCAAGTAGTTACAGAATGTCACCAAGAAATTATTTTAGAAAATTTTTACTAGTTTTTGACTGGGTGATAACTGATATGTGTTTGTCAGTACTTGATAAACCTCTCAAAAATTAACATGCAAAGGTTTTAGTCATGACTAAGACATTCAGAGTATCTTCAGAATATTGCACAAAAGAAGTCTTTTACAAGTCTTAGTTTGTTATGAAAAGTAACACTGGAATATATGGCAAGTCCTTTCTATTAATGTTGAAACTTACAGGGCAAGTGATTTTCTTCAAGTTAATAAGATATCAGAAATGATATTTGGGGTTGTTTAATATTAGTTAGTATTTGTTGTGGTAAGTACATTAGTAGCCTCACTATCTAAAGAGTGACAGTGGAAAGGTCATATATGATGCAGATGAAGAAGGGTACAGATTAAATAGTTGCCTAACCTCATCTTATTCAAATGTAAGAGCTTTTATAAGTCTGTTCCTTCATTGTATACTTAGTGGTCCTATTCTTGTTTTAGAATTATTGACCACTTCTGCAGTGAACATATTAAGAACATTTAAAGCTACAACTAATAATACTGGTATGAGATGACTCTCTTTGACTGGATCATAGGCCACTTCTTATTAGAATTCTAAGTGATCCCTAGTTGGTTGCCCTTCAAGATGTAATAGAGATTCTTTGTTTGCCAGACTTTATAAGATAGAAGATTGTGATATCTGACTACATAATTTTGCAAATTAGGGGGGAGGTTTACATTTATAGGACTTTTAATCTTTAATATAATATATTTTACTGAGCCTTTTCATGCCATTTGCATTCAGTGTTGCATCATTTTTTGGTCCAATTTTGTTACCGTAAAAGTATTTTTTTTTTCTCTCTATGTATTTACTCCTGCATTTGTGGGAGGACTGGTATTTCTTGAACTTTGGTGCAACTTTTATAGGTTTTTATTTTGTAGTACATATGTGTATGTTGATGTTTTTGAATATTTTAGTTCATTCCTTTTGTTTTAACCCAATTTCTTGATGTCATATATTATTCTCATTAGAGTTACAACACTGCATTAGTACATAGATGAATCGGCCACATAAATATGGATGTTTTGGTTGTTTGTATCAGAGAACGGATGAAGCAGATACGCAGTGGGCGTCAACCTAGACGTGTGTGGATCATGCAGAAGAAAGAGCGCCGTAAGAGGCAAGGCAAGGAGGTACGGCTCGACTCTAAATATAGTGGTCGTAAAAGAAGTAGTAAATTCTAGTGTAACATATTTAAATTTATAGAGATCATGTTTATGTATAGAATAAAAGTAATTGTAAATTATGTAAGAGTTTAAATTTCAAAAGAGATCTGGCTTATATTTATTGGAATGCTGAAGGAAGATGCAAGTTTTTTCATTTCCCCCTTGTCCCTGAGATTATAAGGAAAAGAATATTACCCATATTTCATAGGTGACAGCTAATGTGCAGGTTTATAGGGCTGGAAGCCTTTCCCTTTTTGCTTCTCAACTTTTAAAAAGCAGGAATACAGGAAAGTGTCATGTGGAATGTGATCATTTCTTGCTGGAGGCAGGTGTGAAAGTTTATGGTTTTAGAAAAAGGAAATGACATATATTTGGAAGAAGTTGTGTAAGTGAGTGAGCTTGAAAAAGAGGCCTTTGAGCAGGGTAGTGAGTGTTGGAATGAAGAATTTATTCACAAGTGAAAAAGAAAAAGGAGGTTTATGGATGTATGCAGATAAATAGTGTGAGTAATTAGAGTAGTACTAAAGAAGGTGGTAGAGGTTAGTGTTCCTGACCGCGACGCATTCACGGGCCACCCAGGGTTGAGCACATAAGTTCGAATCCTGGATGCTGCAGACAGTCGATCCACAGTCATTCCAGCTAACACGAAAAAAAAAAGTCCAGTGGAAGTAGGTAGTTACATAGACAGTTTGCTGTGATTTGTAATACACAAATTGCCATATGCATATTGTTGGTAGATTTTCTAAAGTAAATTATCCTTCTAAAACTGAAAATGTCACACTGTCATTACAAGATTTTCATAACTACACAGTACAGTACTGTATTGTAGTAGGTAGTAAGTAGTCAGTAGGCAGCCTCCAGCCAGAGAATTATACCCACCTGGGTTAGTGACAGTTGCGTAGAGCCAGAACTAAAGTAGTTGTCAAGTTGCACTCCTCTGACCTAGGCAACTCTTTTCTTTCTGCCTCACCCACACATTAACTACAAGTATTCTCTCCTCAAACATGCAGTCTCTCATTGTCACACATAACACTTGACAACATTTACCTCACACAACTCATTCTTCATAACTCTAGATTTTCCTTTGCACTCGCCCTGCCACTTGGCAAAATGGTAGGAGCAATTTTTAGAAGTAGTACGTAGAAAGATGAGCGTGGAATATCAGGTAGAAACATTTGGTAGAAGTAGTAGGTAACAACATTAGGTGAGAGATAAGGTAGAAATAATATGTTGGAACATTAGGTTGACTTATTAGGTAGAAGTAGTTAATAGGATTATTAGGCAAGAGCTTCTAGAAACATTGTGCAGAGTTTCCCTCAGCCAGTGGCCTTTTTAAGGGTGAAGCACTAAAGGCTTAGAAGTGGCCCTGGATTTTACCAGTTGTAGAAACTTTTGCCTTGGCCACTCGCTTGAAAGAGTTCCCAAAGGGAACTGGCATCAGAGACATAGATATATATAGCACTGTAGAATTAAGAAATTAATAAACAGGTTCTTCCTGTATTGAAGATACATTAAAATACTCAACTTTCTGAATAACTTTTGAGTATAAACACTGTGGCATTCACCTGTTTAATATAAATAAATAACAATAGCAAGTTAATCCTTCTGCTCTCTCCTCCACTCTTTGAGTGTTGATTTGAAATTGCTTGTGTTAATGCATTATTGTAGATGAAGTTTTATCAGTAAATATGAAGAGATTAGTTTATTCATTATGATAATCTTCATATGTATTTAAGCAACACAGAATAGCCTACTTGAGAAAATATGTTCAGAAGTAGTCTGGAGTAAAGTTGGCTTCATTTAAAGTAGTTTCAATTAGAGTAACTACAGGAAGCCTATGATACATTTCTTGAGGAGCTCATTTACATTTTTATATGAGGTAATAAATGATCTTGTTCAGATTTAGATACAGCTCTGTTATTTTGCTATAATTTCCAATTGTCAATTTTTATTCTCAAACATTTGAAAAGTTCATTAACTGGGCACCATCAAGGTCCTGAGGGTGATGTTCAGTGGGGATTCTACTGTATTTTGGGAATTGAATGCCTGAGGACAGCACAAAGTGCAAAATGGGTTGATCATGTAAGGAATCACAGAGTGAAAATATAGGTGAAACAGTAAGTGAAGCATGATTGAGAAAGTTGACCAGGGTGTGCTGAAATAGTCTAGAGATATGGAGAGGATGTACAAAAAGATATACATGTCAAAAAGATATACATGATATACATATACAAGATATACATGTCAGAGAAGGATGGAATGAAGTAGGCTTTAGGATAATGGGACTTTAACATTCAAGAGGGTGAGAGGTGTGCATGGGATAGAAGTAGCTGGATCAATGTGATATTTGGGAATGAAGTGCTGATGCTGGGTTGAGCCAGGGTAAATGAAGTGGTCAAGGTGAATCATGGAATAATCTTTGGCACTTTGCTGTGGATGGTAGCCACTTGTTTTGATATATTATTCAGGACAGTATGATAACTGTTTGTAACTGAGACTTGTTAGTTACACTGAGGTAGACACAGTTGGGTTTAAGAAATAACATTTTTGTATTATTCTTATTATCATTATTAAATTAATATTAGGACAACAGACAATTGCCATCTCCAAAAAGTGGAAAATCTACACAGAATGTACTATAGTACATATCAATGAAATGTCTGAAACAGACTAAAATATATTTACAAGGAAAACAGCCATGAACAAAAGTCTGCATCAGTAGTATGGTCTTGAAACAGAAGGTTGCATAAAAGACATGAGCCCTATGGATTTACTGTTTGAATTAAGTGAAACTTTGTAAATTTGAAAGTCATTTTTTACCTAAATTTGAGAAATGAGCAATGGAATTTGCTGTGGTAAAAGTAAGTAAAAATTAGGATACTTTGTATATATTAAGGAAGGGTTATGATTGATTCACTGGCTCAAATCTATCATTGTTATCCTTAGATTAATGTACATTGTGTTGCACTGCACAACCATAGACATCAGATATAGCCATAGACATTAGAGTTGCATCCCAATTCAATTGTTTATGTATATATTATTGCTGCTCATATGTATAGAAAGATGATATTGTGTTAGTTATTTTATCACAGCATGGATGAATCCCCACCATAAGAGTGCTAGGTTTCATATCCTATATATTGCTTTGCTAATGTCATGCTGAATCCTAATTTGCTTCAACGAACACTCGAAAATGGAAACCTACATATCATAGACATGAGTGAACAGCATGTGCATACCTGCCAGTGAAAGTTGAAGATATCTGAGTTAACATTGAATTTACAAATTACTTCAGTTGCCTACGCTTTGTCTTCCTCACTGTTAAGAGGATCTCGGCGGTTGCCTGAACAACATAAAAGGCCTTGTTTGGTGATGGCTGGGGTACCCGGATGGCATAATGAGTAGTAGGTTATGTGAGCGATCAGTCCAAACATGAACACAATCAAGAGAGACCATGGGGCCTGTAATGCATGAAAATGGGTAATTATAAATGAGGATGTAATTAAACACATTAGTGTGTCACATGACAGCTAGAGATAGTGTGAACGAATGTGGTCTGTTGTCTTTTCCTAACGCTACCTCGTGCGCACTGGGTTTGCCATTTCATGTGTGGCGGGATAGCAACGGGAATGGATGACAGCAACAAGTATGAATATGTACATGTGTATATATGGATATGTCTGTGTATGTATATGTGTGGATGCGTTGAAATGTATGGGTATGTATATGTGAATGCAAGAGTTTTGGAAAGAGGGGCAAGTATGCAGTCTGTTGGGGATGAGAGAGCTTGGGAAGTGAGTCAGTTGTTATTCGCTGATGATACAGCGCTGGTGGCTGATTCATGTGAGAAACTGCAGAAGCTGGTGACTGAGTTTGGTAAAGTGTGTGAAAGAAGAAAGTTAAGAGTAAATGTGAATAAGAGCAAGGTTATTAGGTACAGTAGGGTTGAGGGTCAAGTCAATTGGGAGGTAAGTTTGAATGGAGAAAAACTGGAGGAAGTAAAGTGTTTTAGATATCTGGGAGTGGATCTGGCAGCGGATGGAACCATGGAAGCAGAAGTGAATCATAGGGTGGGGGAGGGGGCGAAAATCCTGGGAGCCTTGAAGAATGTGTGGAAGTCGAGAACATTATCTCGGAAAGCAAAAACGGATATGTTGAAGGAATAGTGGTTCCAACAATGTTGTATGGTTGCGAGGCATGGGCTATGGATAGAGTTGTGCGCAGGAGGGTGGATGTGTTGGAAATGAGATATTTGAGGACAATATGTGGTGTGTGGTGGTTTGATCGAGTAAGTAATGTAAGGGTAAGAGAGATGTGTGGAAATAAAAAGAGTGTGGTTGAGAGAGCAGAAGAGGGTGTTTTGAAATGGTTTGGGCACATGGAGAGAATGAGTGAGGAAAGATTGACCAAGAGGATATATGTGTCGGAAGTGGAGGGAACGAGGAGAAGTGGGAGACCAAATTGGAGGTGGAAAGATGGAGTGAAAAAGATTTTGAGTGATCGGGGCCTGAACATGCACGAGGGTGAAAGGCGGGCAAGGAATAGAGTGAATTGGATCGATGTGGTATACAATTTTTTTTTTTTTTTTTTTTTTTTTTTTTTTTTTTTTTTTACAGTATCAGGGCAATGTAGATTCCTTTAAAGTGAGTTCTTTGATGAGACTGGAAGTCAGTGCTGAGCATATTGAGGTGTGACTGTACTGGGAGGATTTTTGTTTCATTGTGTGGTGTTGAGTGTTCATGGTTACTTGGCAGCCCGTTAGTGCTCTTTTAGTATGGTTTGCACTAAATGCTTGCTTTTGATAGGGTTGATGTCCAAGCAGGTGAGGCATAGTTCTGGGTGAAGAGGATCAATTTTCTGAAAAGGATACTGAGATTCTTGATGTCCAAATCTGGTACAAATTAATGTTCTTATGGTATTTTGTTTGTTTGCTGCATTTTTATGTGTTTTCTACCCTACATATTGATGGAAAGATTGTCATTTGCTTTTATTCCTATATAGTCAAAATAATGTATTTGCATACTCTATTCGTAACTTCAACAGTGACAGTTTTATATTCATGGAGAAATGATTCAAGAACATTTAGAGAACACATGCAAGTATTTTTTTTTCTTCAAGAGCAGGATGCAGTTTATATAACCATTTTGAAATATTCTAGTATCATTACTTTGTCCAGTACAGTACTAGAGACCTACCTTTAGGTTTGTAGGATATCAAAATAAAATCACTGGTTCTCACCTTGTGAGCGAAGAAGTCTCCTGAGCCCTTCATTCCAGTATTCCAAAGGTAACCGCACACAGCACTTTCAGCAAAGGCCAGTAAGTAGTACATGATAAATCGACCCAGCTGACGCCCTCCCTGCTCATTGGTGAGGGTGATCAACCACACCCCACCCATTATCAGCGATGACACTGACCTAAGGGTGAAGTTCAGTTTAATACGTGTACTCCTTGGAGTAGTTTATTTGAGGACTTAGTAGTAAATGAAAAGCAGTAAGAGGTCACAGGAAGAAACCATTCTTGAAACATACCAGAAAAGAAGCACAGTACTTTACATGAATGGAATGAATTAAGCAAGTTCACTGTGAATCCAGACTGTATAGTCTATCCATCTTTGTTCTATCTGTCCAAGAACAACTTCAAGGGGAATGGTCATGTGAAAGTCTCCATAACTGGTAAATTCTAGTGCCACTTCATAGCCTTTAGTGCCTCACCCTTATCAGGCCACTGGCAGAGTCCAACTCTAGCACAGTGTTTCCAGAGGCTCCTACCTAAAATTCCTTTCAACTACTTCTACCTAATGTTTAAAAGACCATATAATGCAAAAGGAAGTTTAAGAGATAGGATACCAGTAGTGTAGAAATTCCTCTCCATATTGCACTCACAGCTTATTTCATGCATATTGATAGCCTTAATTACTTGGGTACAGTGTCAGTAGCCTTAGATATTATGGCATAGCCTGTGGGCTAACCCATAATGATGAGGCCAGAGGCCATGTCATCATACCCAAGGGTCATATTGTTGTGCTCAAAGGTCTTGCCATTGTGTCAAGACTTGTTTCTATGCATAAGGGTCATACCATCAACCTAATGGAGATAAATGCACAAAAGTGAGAATGAAAGAAGAACGTACCTGGCACCTGCAATGCCTCCAGAATTTAGGATGGTGATAAGGTGCCAGCCAATGTTGAGGAGCCAGTGGCCGCCTACGATGAGGTACACCCATGAACCCCATGCTGCACTCACCATGCTGTATCCCATGATCCGGGAACCTGTGCCAGTATCACAAAAATTTTGCCATGGTTGTTTAAACTATTAATTGGTGGGGGTCATGAGAGTGGTAAATGCTATGGTCTTGGAGCAAAGGGTGAGTCTACAGTATGCTGGGTTTGAAGGGGCAACGAAAGTGAATTGCTTGCTCTTTGCAGATGATGTGGCTTATGGTAGACTCCAGAAGCTGGTGACTGACTTTAAGAAAGGAGAAAGTTGAAAGTAAAGACAAAAATTAAGGTACTGTAATTGGATGCAGCAGGTTGATGAGAGATGATCTGCATGGAGAGGACCAGAGGAAGTGGGATGCTTTTGCTACCTAGGAGTGGACATGGCAGCAAATGGATCCATAGGGGCTGAAGTGAGTTATAAGGTGGAGGAGAGGTTTATGGTGCATGAAATGAGGGATCAGTGTCTGTTAGAATAAAGATTGGTACATTTGAAGGTATGATATTCCAGATATATTCATAGAGATGGGATTCTTGGGCTTTGATTCGAAAAGGAGTGAAGCTGGCGGATATCCACCCTTCTTGCATTATTTTCCAGAAGAGGGAACATAGTAAGAAGCCAAGTGAGGATTTTTACCATCATGGCTCAGTTATCTATTCTTGATGCTACCTTACTCATGCAGTAAATGGCCTTGATATGGATTTTTGTCCATGACTGGAGCCTCCAGTCATTTTTTTTTATCATCCTTGTCTGCCGTTTCCCTCATTAGAGAGGTAGCACCAGGAACAGAGATGTGTGAAAATAAAAAGGGTGTGGTTGAGAGAGCAGAAGAGGGTGTGCTGAAATGGTTTGGACATATGGAGAGAATGAGTGAGGAAAGAATGACAAAGAGGATATATGTGTCAGAAGTGGAGGGAATAAGGAGAAGCGTAGACCAAATTGAAGGTGGAAGGATGGAGTGAAAAAGATTTTGAGCTATCAGGACCTGAACATACAGTAGAGAGAGAGGCGTGCAAGGAATAGAGTGAATTGAAAGGGTGTGGTATACTGGGGTCAACATGCTGTCAGTGGACTGACCCAGGGCATGTGAAATGTCTGGGGGTAAACCATGGAAAGGTGTGGGGCATGGATTTGGATAGGGAGCTGTGGTTGTGGTGCATTACACATGACAGCTAGAGACTTTGAGTGTCAACAAATGTGGCCTTTTCCTGGCACTACCTCGCTGAAGCATGGGGTAGCATTGCTGTTAACTGTGGGACGGGGTAGCACCAGGAATGAAGGCAAGCAAGTATATGTATATGTATGTGTATGTATATATATGTATATGTTGATATGTATAAGTATGTATATGTGTGTGTGAGGGCATTTAGGTGTATGTATGTGTTTATGTGTAAATGGGCCATTCTTTGTCTTGTTTTCCTGGCGCTTCCTCGCTGAAGCATGGAGTAGCGTTGCTTTTTCCTGTGGGACAGGGTAGCGCCAGGAATGGATAAAAGCAAGCAAGTATGAATATGTATATGTACATGTGAGGGCATTTATGTTTATGTATGTGTACATGTGTAGATGGGCCATTCATTGTCTGTTTCCTGACACTACCTCGCTGACATAGGAAAATGGCAATCAAGTATAATGAATAATAAATAAATAAATGTATATGATATAAACTACATAATCAGTATTGCAGCGGAGTCTTCTGTTGTGTTTTTTAACTAGAACAATGGAGATTTACTGATGAAGAATTAAAGTGAAGTGTACAGGATGAGTATGGCTAAGATATTGATACTCTTATGGAGCCTTACTGATTATGTAAGTCTATGGTATATAGGGTGAGGACTGTGAAGACTTTGAGTCTGCCTTGTAGAGCATTACTGATTACAACTGTCTGTAATAAACAAGATGAGAACAGAAACTGACCAATGAAAAAAAAGTGTGCAGTGTAGAGAAGGAAGAATGCGAAGATATTAAGTCTGCCTTTCATTGCATTGTTGCCACGGAGGTGCGTGTAGTGCTCTGGGTTCTGGAGCCGCTGCAGCTGCTTCACTGCTATCCTAAAGAGATAATAGACTAACATTAACAGACTCAATAAGATTTTCCTCATTCTTTTTCTCACATTCTGCCAACCTCTCTCTACTCCCTCCTCATCCTGTCACCCCCTACCTCCCCATTACTTCACTCCCTTCACTGTCCCACTCACAGGTAGAAGACAACACACTGGGCTATCTTGGCGAGGAGGAAGAACATGCGGCTCACTGTCCAGGACCCGAGCGGATTATCAGGCTCCAAAACACACTTTGGTCCACATCTGACCAGGTCTGGAGAGCCTGTAGGGAGAAGGTTGGTCACTGGTGGACATGTTCAGTCATGGTGTTCAATGGGAGACATGTTCAGTTTAGGTGCTTACATGTTAGCATGTTTTAGTATATACACGTAGTGTTTACTGAAGTGTAGACAATTAAGCAAAGAGGTCAACTCTGGTTTCAACAGAGAAAGTTTCAGTGGAGTATATGGTCTGTGAGGAAGGTGTTCAGTAAAGGTATGTTTAATAGGTACAGCATTCAGTAAACTTCTAAACATACCCTTACAGTGTTTAGTGATGGTATACATCAATGACTGTGTGTAACAAATACAACATAGAATGCAACTAATCATATTGTGGATAAAGTTCCTTTCCTCAAGAATAAGTTTTTACATATTCAACTTTCATTTTTAAGGAAATGCAGTATCTGTGGCTCGGTAAGTGGATATTGTAACTGGCTATCAGACTTACCTAGAACATGATCACTCCAATCAGCTGACCTTCCCCAGACATCGTCTCTGACAAGGAGGCAGAGGGTTGGGACTTCACCGAGAAGGACTTCGAGTAGTTTCAACACTCCCACTGTTACCATCTCATCCACAAACCTATATATATATACACATGCAATCATTTATCCGTCTCATTCCACACACCCACACCTAATATTTTGTACACTTCTGTTATCTTATCCACAAAGGCATTTATGTCCTATTTAGTTTAATCCACCAAGCACAACAGTGTGACCTTTGAGCACAATGGTATGACCCTTGAGCATAACAGTACACCCTTTGGGTATGATGGCATGGTCTATGACCCGACCTTAAAGGATCAGGCCTACATCCAACCAAATCACCATACTCAAGGGTCATACCATTGTGCTCGGGTTGTTAGGCAACGATTTGGCACTACCAACCTGATTCCATTCTCCCAGTCATCTTTCTCTGCCATACCAAACCTCCATGCCCGGTAAATCCTGGAGAAACAGAGTACATATAACATGGATACTCTCGTGCGAAGTTACGCTGTAGCACTTGTGTAAGAAGTGACTTGATATCACTTATTTTTTAGAAAGTAGTGACACTGATCATTAGAATAACAAAACAAGTGTCAAGTATTTGGTCAATGATGTGATAGTAGTGTTCATCTTAGTAACAATATAGCAGACCAATAGTGTCAAAATAGGAAACCAAAGAACTTACAAGTCATCAGTACAACAAGGCAAAGGTAAATAATATAGTCAGACACCAGTTAATAAAGGCAACAGTATCCAAACACAAGTGTGAGAGAGGAGTAACAAAGCAAAAAATGGTAGGAAAACAAACAAAGATTAGTGTCATTAAATGATAGAGTAAAAACTTAAATGATAAAGCAAAAACAATCTAGCAATAAGGCCTGTATGAAACAGCTTAAGCCATTGAAAATTCAAAATGAAATTGTGTCAAAATTTTGGAAGAAACCATAAAACTTTATGGTATAAAAACAGAAGTGGCATCAGTGCATTTGTTTCTGTAAAAAGTTTAACAGTTGTGGTAAAAGAATTGGGAATTCTGATGTAATATAAACAGGTATGTAACATATTTATGAGTGCAGCAGAGGGAAGTGGAAGGACTTACCTGATGAGAGGACTAAAGGGGAAGAGGAGCAGGTGTACTGCCCAGCCGAGGGAGCTGTCTTCACCCTCCTCCTCATGGGCCTCCCGATAATGGCTGTGGAAGACAAAGGCTCATGTAAACTATATAAGAACTTAGAAACTAAATCTTTTCTGGGCAGGAGGATATACTATACACATAGTGCCTACATTTTTTTTTCTTATAGTGACTAACATGGTCTAGGCAAAATGTGGACCAATCATGGCCACTAAGGTGAAAAGTAAGAAAAATAAAAGAAGAAATGATCAGGTTCACAATTGTTTGTTGACCTGATTTTAAAGGCAGAGAAGTTATATGAAGAGGGGAAAATGAGAGAAGGAAGAAAATTCCAGTTTTGCGGGTCAAAGAAAGAAGGTATAAAAGCTAATCCTCATGCAGCCAGGCTCTTTACAGAAACTATGGTACTCCTTATTGCTATGTTATACTCTTCACACAGTCGCTGGTGTGGAACTTCTAATCTTTCCGGAGATACTTTTGTCTCCATAAGTTCCATAAGTAACTGTCAAACATAGAACATTATCAAGTATAAGCAAAATAGTTTTGACAGCTGTGCTGAAGGAGTTTACAATAGTGTAATTATATCCATAACTAATTATGATTTATGGTTAGTTTTTCCAGAGTGGCCTGTTGCTGTTTGAATTCCTTTGTTATATTTGTTGAGGGTAGGGGATCTTTGAGTAAAAGTTATTCAAGTGTATGGCAGAAGCAAGTTTTTTATTCCTACTTTGGGGCTTATGTTAGTTACAGAGTGGTTTGGGTGGGAGAGGTGTAGTGTTGTATAGTATTGGGTGCCAAGCATGTTTAAGTGGGAATGTATAGGAAGGATCTTTGTTTTACTGTAAAGGTTTTGAATGATTGTAGTGCTTGGCACCAATGACTGTTTTGAGTGCACTATTTTGTGTGGGATGCATTTGTTGCATTTGTTTTTGAGATGAAAAACCATGTGTTGAGGTTAAATTTAAAGTGAGTGGATGAATTGTTTGTACAGGGTATTAAGGGACTGTTTTTTGTCCAAATCTGGTGCCAGTTAGGATTTTAAGGTTATTTAGTTTGTATGTTGCTGTGATTGGTGTCAAATGTGAATGTCATATGTGTCATATGTAATGCCTAAATGATTAGTGTTTTGTCCAGTGGGAAAGACTGTCCATTTAAGATGACTGGAGGTTTTGAGCTAGATTTATGTCTAGGATTAAAAGATGCAGGCATTCTATTATGGGTGAGCCTATGTTCCACTTTTGTAATGCAGAGCTGCATGCATAATGTTGCCACCAAGTTGTCAATGTTGTGATTGGGAAGTCATCTGCATATGAAAGAACTTTCACGTTGATGTTTGCCTGAGGTAATGGAAGAGCATTTAGGAAGAGATTGAGGTGAGTTGGAGAAAAAACTGCCCCTTGAAGAACTCAACTGTAGAGCTTAAGTGTTTTAGAGGCAAATCTTTAAGGTTTTTATTGCACTCCTTGCATCAGGAGGAGTGAAGGATAAGTAACCGTTATTCGTGTTTAGGGGTGTAATTAGTTTGTAACTGATTTTATAGCAGTGCTTCATGAGTATGTTTGCATTTTCCTGTGTGAGCGAAGTAGTGTCAAGGACCGATGACATAGCCTCCTGTGTGAGCGAAATAGTGTCAAGGACCGATGACATAGCCTTAGAGAGGACATTCCTTGGATCCTTGCTGTGTTCTAACTTTTGGAAAGTAATACAGGATGGGAAGATTTCCAGCCACTCACTCCTGCCCATCTTAGTCGCCCTGTATAATACACAGAGAGTACATGGGCAGTATTCTTTCTCCTTTGCCCCCAGGGATAATATATATATATATATATATATATATATATATATATATATATATATATATATATATATATATTTTTTTTTTTTTATACTATTTGCTATTTCCCGCGATAGCGAGGTAGCGTTAAGAACAGAGGACTGGGCCTTTGAGGGAATATCCTCACCTGGCCCCCTTCTCTGTTCCTTCTTTTGGGAAAAAAAAAAAAAAAGACGAGAGGGGAGGATTTCCAGCCCCCCGCTCCCTCCCCTTTTAGTCGCCTTCTACGACACGCAGGGAATACGTGGGAAGTATTCTTTCTCCCCTATCCCCAGGGATAATATATATATATATATATATATATATATATATATATATATATATATATATATATATATATATATATATATATATATATATTTATATATATATATATATATATATATATATAGAGAGAGAGAGAGAGAGAGAGGACCTTTCTAAAGGCTCCTGCAGTCCATAGCTGTGCTACAGTAGCAAGGAAATTTAGCCTCCTTGAGAGTGATAAATTCGTTGATAAGATTGTATTCCCAATTATACAGCCCCGCCAAGTTACTTTCCACTCTTGGTGTGACATGTTGCTCTCTCTCTCTCTCTCTCTCTCTCTCTCTCTCTCTATATATATATATATATATATATATATATATATATATATATATATATATGTATATATAAGATTTTTATATATCTAATTTGGGAAAGCTAGTCACAGAAATCTTCAAAAGAACATTTTGAATTATGGTCTTAATGTTTCCTTCTTAAAGATTTCTACACTTGGAAATTCTTTTATAAACTTAGGTCAGTCACGTTAACCATGTCACTCCAGGTGCTGATGTCCAAACCAGTGCAGGTCCTGACGCTAGTCATAGAACAGGTCCTAACAACAACCACACCATAGGTCCTGATGCTCACCATATAACAGGTGCTGATGTGCAATAACCAAATCCATCATACTCACTACTGCAGGTTTTTGAGGCCGGCAACGAAGTGAGGCAGGAGTAAGAAGGTGAGATAGAGGCCCCGGTTTTTGGGTGGTTCCTCCAAACTGTATTTGTCCACAACGATGCTGATGTGGACGCCAAGGCCCGTCAGATATGAGAACCCCATGAGCGCCAGGTGTGACTTCTCCCTCCATGTGAACTGCTGCGGTGCCTGGCTGTCTCCTGTAGGGACGCCAGAAACACATTAGAGGTGGGTTGTACGAGATGCAGTCTGGGATATTTTAGGTGGGTTGTAAGAGGTGCTGTTTGGGCTATTGTAGGTGGATTGTTGGGGCATTGGTGGAGAGTAAAAGGGAGTGCAGGTAAATGAGTGAAGAGAATCATTGTCAACGTAAACAATGAAGAGCCTGTTCATTTAGTAGAGACAGTTACTCGACTTTCATTCACATTTATTTCATTCAGTTACACGTAGTATCACGTCATTCGTCAAACCAGAGGGTTTCTCGTCGTGTTCAGTGTCCTAGGGTCATGCTCAAGGTTTACACCGTCGTGCTGGAGATTGATGATGAATTATGAAACAGGTCCCGACCACTCGTGACAAACAGCGTCCTTCAAGGCGTTAATAAAACGAAAAGTAAACAACGTACCGTAGAAGGGGCACCTGCCGGCTGTCTGCACACGACAGGTGAAGTTAGCTAATGGAAACGAGAAAGGAAATTGGAAATGAATGGTAGAGACGAAAAGACTGACTGTAACAACCAATCAATGTGATCTGTGGTGGGCAGACAGATAGATGGACATATTTATAATCTTTCACATAACCCGTTTTGACAACGCGTCCCAATGAGGTACTGCATCATCTCTCGTGCACAGAGGAGCTTGAAAATGAGTGTGCAAGGCTTCCAGAATGACCAAGAGACGTAATGATGAGAGCCAGTTTTAAAGGCAGCATCTTACCTGACCTAGGCCGATGGTGGATATAGTCGTCTCCCTCCCGTCTTGACGGCATCTTGGTCTCAACTGTCGACCGCTCCTTGCTCGGTGATGATACACAGACGACCTTTCTCTACTTCTTAGATGAGATCATATGGCTATACTTTCCTCATGCAAACTCAGTTTCACTTAACAGATATAAGAATCAGGAGTTCAGTATCAGTTTTGGCAGATCGTCTGAAATGATACGTATCCCTTATCACACTGTAATAGCCAGGCTGAAATGATCCTTCGCTTATATCAGTCACTGTAACAGCCTAGCCCTGGAAACATAGCAATACTCTCCGCGTATATGTTATGCATCTTACCAGCACGCGAGTTACTGACGAGTTTCTGTACGCAATATCCGATAACAATATAGAGATCGGAAACGCTACTGATTAACCACTGTTATCATCTTGTATCAGAGTCCGTGTAAAGATACCCTTCATATCAATGGTTCAAAACTTGGCCAGTGGGTCACGCGCTCACACCACCACAATGCACGTGTCTCGTGCTTGACTGCTTACTGTCACCACCACAATGCACGTGTCTCGTGCTTGAGTGCTTACTGTCACCACCACAATGCACGTGTCTCGTGCTTGAGTGCTTACTGTCACCACCACAATGCATGTGTCTTGTGCTTGAGTGCTTACTGTCACCACCACAATGCACGTGTCTTGTGCTTGAACATTCTTGTGGCAAATTTGGGTGCGTACCCGGGGATTTTGTCCGGTGGGGGCGAATTATGAGTAGCCAGTACAATGATAAAAAAAAAAGCTCTAAACAAGAATATGTAAGAATACAATGGATCATTGAAAACAGCGCTTTTCATGTTAGGCAGGTTTCTAATATTTAGAATTTGTCAAGTTATGAAATTCAGTGCTGCTTTGATAGGGAAGTAAGTAACTTTTAAGACCGGTGGTTATTTCATAATATGAATTATGATAATTAGTAACGTGAATGATTGCAATGATCGAGTAAGCTTTGATCGATGAAACAAGTCGTTACGCTTTTGCAGATACAGAGAAAAATCTCGCTATAAATATGTCCTTTGTTTTAGAAAGGTGAAAGTGACACTTCTTTTTCATAGGGCACAAATTGAATAGAAACAGTTTGAGTATGAATACATATACATTTATCTTTCCTTTGAAGAGTAAAAGGGTTGGAGTGATTTTTGAATACAAATCATTATTGAGTCCATAGTATACTGCATAACTCGGTGGGGGAGGAGAGAGGGGATACTCGCGTCTCCCAACACGCACATAGTAACGCCTCTGGGAAAACCAGGACACCTAATCTTTATCTCAAGCTTGGGGTGTATGTTTGAAGATAGGAGCGGCATGATTATCAAGTATTACCGGATTCAGTTGTCTCATGATATGATGAATAAGGTTGGGTGAGATTTGGGTGATTGTGTTCACTGCTACACTGAACAAACGACCGTTTCAAAGCTGGTGGTAAAACTGTTACAACTGATAAGAGTGCTTGATAGATATCATTGTTATCGTAATAATTCGGGTTGTGGTAGCTCTGTGGATTGTGGTAGGTCTGTGGTGCTTGTTGTTCTGTTTTAGGCCTCGTAAGCAGCATATTACTTGATGGTAGGTCTCACTAGAGCTATTTTGTCTTTTGAAGGTTTGAATGGGAGTCCTGAGACACTCCATATGACTACAGTCACACAGACAGTTGGCTACACAGACGTGAACGTCTGACCGATTGACACGTTTCCGGCCAAATTGTGAGAATATCACAGCTCCTGTTATAAGAACCTTCATAAGAAAATGTGTCTCCTTGTCACTGTTCATACCGGCTGTCGACATCTGTGTCTGTCTTGTGATAAGATGATCATCATCGAGTGATTAACGTCCGAGAATGCTAGATAAGGAAGGTTTTTTTTTTTCTTTTTATCATAGTCGGTATGCTGACTCAGGCACCTAGTCCTGCCGCAGCTGGTTTGCCGACAACCCGTCTTCAAAGGTCGACACTCGACGCCGCTCAAATGTTTTATGTAAGTGTGTGGGGCCGGGTACGAACTGCGGGTCTGTGTATGGATGCCATGGCGGGAAGCTGTTAGGCTATCATGCAGGTCTTCACCGTGGGGGTGTGTGTGTGACTTGATAGGGTTATCGGTAAGGAGCGGTGGTCTGTCGATTATCAGCAGCACATCTGAACGAAAGAGAAATGTCCAAGTTTGGGACTGAGACGTTTATAAAACATCGGCTTTAAAAGCGAGAGGGTTGAGCGACCGTGTGGCTTCGTTTAAACTACGAGAGGTCAATGAGGAAAACGACACGCAACTTAAAGCCAAGTAATCTATGTAGAACCTGTAAAAAAAAAAAAAAAAAAAAAGCGAAGATAATTCTAGTTTAAGAAAGGCACGTGATTTACAGTCTATGAGATTAATGCTCAGTCTTTACAATTTATTGGTGAGTCCTCACCATGAATATATTAGTTTTGTTCACCATTCGTAGGAAAACGACACACTACAGCGGCGAATTGCTTTGATGATTCCCGAGAACCGACTTAACTAGTTAAACTTATGTAGCTCCTAAAAAAAGAATGATTTGGAACGTGTGCTCGCAACTCGCACACGTGTTATTTCTCTTGAAGCAAAGTGTCATAGAATGTACCATTTTTTTTCCCCCTTAAATCATGTTTGCTGTTTTACTCCTGCCACTAATTTCCATATTTCTAATATATTCTAATAGTATAATGTAGCTTCGAAAAGTGCCTAGTGATCTGTTGCATTCCTCTTGTGTTGATATGATGCGATATCTTTGCATGTTCTACGTTTTCTTACAATATTCCTGATTTGAACACCTAAATGGGACATAAACCTGTTTGATAATCAGTTTAGGAGGAGGTTGTTAGTTTCGCTTGAAAATGGATGATACTTGAAACAGTTGCTTATATATATTTCCCCGCTATTATTGGTCAGTTTATTGTGACATCATATGCATGCAGAAAATGTAAAAGAATTAAGATATCATTAAAGGTCATTTTCCGACCCCAGTGGTTAGGTGATCATAACAGTGGGCTGTTATTGTTGGTTCATTGCAAAAATTTAGTCGTTTGTTACGTGGGCAAACAACTTAACACGCAGATTCCTGGAGATGATGGGGTCAACTCTTAATCATGACGGTACGATCTTGGATGACAGTATTACCTGGGTGTATGCAGACGTGGCTTTCGACCTAACCCTCTGGGGTCAGGTCATATACCACCGTATCCAATTTCTCGATGGTGTCTGGTGGGAAGGGAAGTTTGAAGCGTAGTATTGGTGTCTGGTGAGAAAGGAAGTTTGAAGCGGTGTATTGGTGTCTGGTGAGAAAGTAAGTTTGAAGCGGTGTATTGGTGTCTGGTGAGAAAGTAAGTTTGAAGCGTAGTATTGGTGTCTGGTGAGAAAGGAAGTTTGAAGCGTAGTATTGGTGTCTGGTGAGAAAGGAAGTTTGAAGCGGTGTATTGGTGTCTGGTGAGAAAGGAAGTTTGAAGCGTAGTATTGTACCGGGATGAAGTAAAGCACTTTCCGCTGACCAGCGAGCTGAACCCACTCTCTCACTTTTTACAGTCCAGAAATTTATTATAGTATTTCAAGGTTATCTTAGATACTCGTTTAAGCTTATCAAAGTATCTGTCAACCACTGATGGACACTTCTTTCCCTTGAAGCTGGGATTCACTGTCACCTGCAGAACTCACTGTTTTAGACAACTAAGCACACACTGTCACCGGATGATTAGAGAACACGGTCACACAATACTAGATAAGTTGGTTATAGGTGAACGTAAACGAAGAACGACCATTTACGATAAAAGAGAACGCAATGATTCACATGCAAGAGGGACACTATCCGCTGAAGATCCTATTTGACAGTGTTCCTTAGAGCGACTAGATATTACAGGTCATTCCCCGGTAGCTTCAGGCCGGCTGCTAGGATAAGATAATGAGATAGGGGGGGCGGCGTCCCAAATGCTAGGATAAGATAATGAGATGGGGGGGGGGGGTGTGATCGCCGGCCCAAATATAGCTATCGGGGGGGGGGGGGGGGGGGGCAGAACGCACTGAGGGGGCCCACTTGTACGTACCTAAACGCTTATCAGTGTATTATCTCTGAGTAAACATTTTCCTCTGTTATCTATGAATTTGAAGGATTTGATACATTGTCATTAGCTCAAGGAATGATAGATATTGGAATTACATTTCAAAGCATTACTGGAAATTTGATTTTGTGTATTAATAAGTTAACCTTTTTTTTATTTCTACAGCATGACGGAAAGACATTCCCAACTGGTTAGATATGGGATATGAAAATTTGATGTCTTTTTCAGCTTCAGCCTTTGACATAAGACTTCAGTCGTCAGTGGATAGTCAATATCCCAGAATGAGCTTGGGGTGTAAGAGGGCATAAAAATATGGCCAAGACTCTCGTATTTATATCATTTATTTATATCCCATGTTTATAATGTTTATGGCTATCCCTGGACCATCTTTCTTACGGGAAGACAAAGTCTAACCCAAACACTGTCCAGCGGCTGCGCGATGATGGTCCGCCATGCGAAATATAAGGGTAGCCTAGGTGGTAAGCAACACTGTAGACCCAAATAGCTTTTATCGCGTATTAGATTACAATAAATTTTTATTTTTTAGTCGGCCATGGTTAAGAAATGTTATGTGATATGGTTATCTATTTGTTTATGGCATCCTAGCCGTAATTAATGAGACAGGTGTTCGTTCACAGTACTCACAATATCCTTCTTATGTCTTTCTTAATTATAACTTTTTTTCCAGTGATATATATATATATATATATATATATATATATATATATATATATATATATATATATATATTTTTCATTTCCCTCCTCTCATTATCCCTTTTCATTCTTTATGTCGTGAACATCTTTTCGTCGGCTTAAAAATGTATTAGACCGAGCACTTGTCGCCGGGTTATGCACACCTAAGAAGCTCAAATTGAATTTCTCGCATTCCTTTTTCTTATCGTAAATTTTGATTTTTCCCATTCGAATCCCAGGACATAATGGTGTGGGAAGACTCAGAATAAGAAAATCCATTTTTTTTTTTTTAATTATCCCGGGGACAATTGGGGTGTTGGTGGGGGATTCTTCTCCTCTTAGAGGAACTTATTTTTCAAGAAAAAAATTTCGAGAACCAGATGGCTTTGGCAAATGGGGTGGGGGTGAAGGGGGGGGGGGTTGCTGATATTAGAGGAGAAATGAAATATTAGGAAATCTGGAATTGTGTAGAGCTTCGGCGAGGCAGGATCATGGGAATACATTCGCGCCCAGAATCTCATTTCACAGCTCATACTATCCCTGCTGCTGATTGTAGTGCAGCCATGAAGCTGCAAGAACTCTAGCAGAAGGGCTGTGAATATATGATGATGATAAAATATAAAAAAAATGGCACTGAAATCCAGCTATACACATGTTTGTAGAGGGTAAATTAACCACGCACGTCCCTCCCTGACTCTTCCATATATATATATATATATATATATATATATATATATATATATATATATATATATATATATATATATATATATATATATAATAATATATAATAATAAAAAAAATAATATCACCGTCCACGGGTTCTCTCTCGCAAAGTCACTTCTAAAAACCCTGGTAAGTTGTTTGGCCATTACGATTTGAATGGCTTCCTTTTCATGCCCATGATATTTTGGATCTCTGCCGCTTTTTTAAAGTTCGTAGGCAGAAATGTACATACGTGGGCCCACAATAAAAGGTAAACTGTCAATACGCAACATTTAGTGTGAAAGTCGGGTTAATTAGTTGTCTGAGGCTTGAAGCCCATCAACTGCCAAGGTCATTGAGGCTGTCGAGGTACACATACGTACAACAGCCGAAAAATCTTTAACACATTTTCCTGGTGTTGTAGATGATTATATTAGTACATAAACTCTGGTATATATATATTTGTGCATCTTCTCTATTAATTTGTGAATTAAGGATTTGAACATAGATCTTTGTAATATCATAATATGATATATATGAAAAAATTGGACGCCAGCGGTTCGGCCTTATCGGACGTCCATTCGCAAGGGTTATATATATATTTGGATTAATTGGCTGTCAACTTTTGGGTGATTATTAAGGCAAAAAATATTCACATAATAATTTAGTGTACATTTTCCCATACATTATGCTTTTTAGAGCCTTTAGGTACTGTAGCTGTTGATTTATTTAAGCGAATGCGTCAAACGTTCTTTCAGTTAATTTTATTGTAAAAGATTTTGATATAATTATTCAAATCTATTCATAGATATGCCTGTATATCTTTATTTAAAATTCATTTTAATTTTTAGAAGATGACTTGTCTCTTTTTTGTTATTTTATGAATAAATTGTAATAAGAGAATTTCTTAAGAGTTCTAGAAACACGAAATGTCTGAATAAAATTTCTTGAGCTAAATGAGATATAGCAATATTGTTATTTGTGTTAAGTGATAAGAAGGTTGTCAGGATTTATAAGCATTTTATAAGTATTGGTAATATTCATCAAGATACGAAGCAGCGTGCACAGTTTCTCAGGAGGGAGTCTCAATCCGTAAGTAATCAAGGCCTCTTTTTAAGACAGCTGAATTATGTCAGTCCAAAATTTTGACCGCTAATAGGAAGCAATGGTTATTTTGCATGATACTCGGCAAAATAACACTTAGCCTACTGGTGTAAAGAAATAACCATCATTGGATGAAACGGTATTGTCTACGTGTCGGCAAAATAACCCGTCGATACGTGTAGAAAATCCCAACTTATATTCAATTAAAAAATAACTTAGCTTAAGGTTGAGGTTGAACGGTAGGCAGAAGGTTGAAGTTGAAGGTTAGGCCCGAGTTGGAGTCGTCGGCATCAATGGATGTAATGCTATTTTGCCATTCATGTGGCACCGTTGTGTTGATCATTGTTTTGACCGCTAATCACTGGTGGGCTTAACGTTATTTTGCCGGGTATTCGGAGTTGTATATTGATGCTCTCTGCCATTACTCTTACCCAATTTGAATCTGATTAAACTTGATTAATTGCCTGGCCAACATAACCTGATCTGAGTTAACTAATGGAATCAGACTTAACCTCAGTGCTACATTTGGGCACCTTTGCTCTCTTGATTGGCCAACACTGTGGCCCCTGCTGACACCTCAGCCTCTTGCAACACTTCCGCTCCAACCTTAGGTTATATTCTTATATGTTCTATTAGGTTAAGTGTGGTAAGGTTAGGTTAGGTTTACTGGTGTTGGTGAGTATGCATAGATGAACTGTCAGTGTGGGTCGAAATGCTAGTGAATATTATGAGACAAAATTATACCTATATATCAGAAGTTTGTTCCTGCCTGTTCTCTCTGTATTTGACAAAATGCCATTATGAGAATAGTTAGTACTGTTCTATGGTACTGGAATATTCATATACAAGGAAATTTAGTGAACTACGATTTGTATTGGTGTAAACTTTATTCAATGTACTGTTTTGTTTGATAAAACTATGGCAAGACATTTTGATGAACAGAACTGGGGAATCTTTTAAGAATGTATCTCATCATGAAAGAGGATTAGAATCCTCGGTAGATAAATTACAACATTCTTGATTTAAGTGACCTTGAATTGTTTCGTGTTTTCATACATTCATCATAATTTCTGCACGTTAAGGCTTCTTAGCTGGGAATTTCATCCAAATAAATAGGGTGTTACTTTACACTTTTGTGATCCAACAGTTCATCGATTGTTAAGATATGAGTGATTAACAAATTTATTGCATTATTAGTAAATGCAGTACATCACAAGCAGCAATGCTAAGAGAATGTATTTTGCATTTAGACGTTCCTTGCTGAATTAGTCTGTGCATACTTTCTAGACATGTCACATCCTTATGATTGCAGGTATGAATCAGAATATATATCTTGCATACTTTTTCTTTTTAAAGAACATGACACCAACAAGGAAAAGTGGAAGACAAGCAAGACCTCCAGCCAAACTTCAGGAATTTGTCCATAAAGATGCTAAGGAAAAGACCAAAGGTAATTGAATCATTAGATATACTTCTATATTAACTTCCACAGTATTTGATGTGTTTAACATCAAAGATGGCTATTTTTTTCTAGGAAAAGAAAAAGGAAGGGAGGTATATTTATGAATTAGATATTCAAAATTCCATATTAACAAATTTTAGTCTTCTGTTTTGTGAAATGTCTGCCAAATTTATAAGTTATGTTTGCACATATTCCATTAAATGAGCTATGTCTGTGTGGTATGCAGTGGGTGGGATGTTGTTATATAAGAAAAGGTAGTGAATGCTGAGGTGATATAGTTCGATTGCTACTGAAATAAAGAGAGGTGCATCTTACTGACAGTACCTACAGGAAAGGAATACAAGATTTTAGGAGGTGTTTAAGGGAAAGCAGCAGGAGGTCAAGAGAAATGTATGGGAAGTTAAGAAGAAGGCAAAAGAGAGATGAGGTGTGAGAATATCGATGAACTTTAGGGAAAGAAAGAAAATTTCTAGAAGGAGGTGAGTAGTGCGAGAACAAGTAAACATATTAAAGTGATAATGAGGGTCGCAAATTGGGAGTGGTAACAGTTAAAGGAGTGAAAGAGAAATGGGTTGAGTAATTTGAAGGACTGTTGAAAGTATTTGATGATAGGGTTGTGTATATTTGGATGAAGAATGTGGATTGAGTGAGTCATGATAGAGTTATGTGAATGGTTTGGTGAAAAGAGAGGAGGTAGTGAAAGTCATACACAAGATGAAGTGTAGGAAGGGTCCAAGAGTGGATGGTATTGTGGTTGAATTTCTCAAGAAAGGGGGCGACAGTTTTGTTGATTGGTTAATCAGGCATTTCTTTGTATTATTGATTGGTTAGTCAAGCATTTCTTTGTATGTTTGGCCCAGGATGAGGTGCCTGAGGACTGGAAGAATGCATGTGTAGTGCCCTATTTAAAGGCAAAAGAAACAAAAGTGAATGCTCAAACGTATATCCGTTGAATATCTCAGGTTAGATATGTGGGGGAGTGTTGATGAAGAGGATGGTGGAATGCATAGAGCATCAGATTAGTGAGAAATGGTGCATCTTCAGGTGTGGTTGGATATATGTGTACCAGGTGTTTACTTTGATGAATTATATCAGAAATACTTGGAGAAAGACTAAGTTTGACATGTGGCTTAAATTTATGAACTTTGAGAGAGTGCATACTGTAATAGGGTTGACAGAGAGGCCTTCAGGAGATTTTACAAATAAATATTGTGGGAACAAAGCTACTAACTGCAATGTGGAGTTTTTACCGGGAGAATAAAGTTTGTGTACAAGTAGGAAGGGAGGAGAACGATTAGTTCCAAGTGAAGGTTAGTGTTTCAAGGGAGTGATGTCACCATTTATGGACTAGGTGCTGAGGATTTTAGAGCATTTGGTGGTTGTACAGTATGCTAGGGTTAGAATGTTGGGAAGATGATTCATTGCAGTAAGCAGGTAATGCAGCTCTCATGGCAGACTCAAGAAACTCCAGATGTTGGTGTTGATATGAGGTGCAATAGGCAGAGACAGTATGGTTTGAGTGTGATTTTAAATGAGGAGGACATAGAGGAAGTTGCATGCTTTGGGTGCTGTATATGAAAGCAAGCATGGCAGCAGATGAAATCATAGGTTGGAGAGGGAAACTTAAGCTTCTGGGTGCATGGATGTGTTTGGAAGGAGAGATCATTGTTTGTGAGGGCAAAGATGAGTATATTTGAAAGTATGGCAGTCCTGATAGCATTATGTGGCTATGAGTCTTAGGCCCTGAGTGCATAAAGAATGGATGAAGGATGTGCTGGAAATGAAATCTCTGAGGACATGTGGTGTCAGGTTAATCAGTTAAGAGTGAATTGTGTTCGTAAGTGCTGTCTGATCGAGAGAGATGGACAGAGTGTGCTGAAAGCGTCAGACATATGGAGAGGATGAACAAGGATGGATGTACAGGATCTATGAGTCAGAAGTGGGGGATCAAGGTGGGAAGGAAGGCCAAGTTGGAGATGGAAGAATTGAATGAAAAAGAATTATGGTTTTGCATCCTGAACATTCATGAGGTTGAGAGGCATGCATGGATATATTGATTGGATTGATGTGATGTATGGGATAAAATGTGCTGTCTTGGGTGAATTAGTTCATGGGAATTGGTCAGGGGAAACTGCAGAATAGTCTGTATTGCTTGGGTGTGGATGATGGATTTTGGTTTCAGAGCATTATGCTTGAGAGCTCGAGAGTGGATGTGAGCAAGTAGAACCATTGCTTTTTTGCTCTTGGCATTACCATGCTGAGGTGGGAAATAGTTAACAAGTATGAAAAATGATGAGAGTTAAGAAAACAAGTATGAAAAATGATGAGAGTTAAGAAATGTTTTCAGGGTGTTTCCTCACATGAATTATCTGATGCATGTTATATTAGTTATTCACTAGTTTTTGTGCATTCATGATTTAAGCAATAACTAGCATAATTTTGTTTATGTAATCTTATATAAATTGCAGATCAGCAAGAGCCTCGTAGAAGTCGAAGAACACCAAAGCTGAGTGAAAAGCTTAAAAGCTATATGCATGATAAAGGTAGAAACATTTATGGTTTTCCTGTGTTTGTAATTTGATAGGCCTATCATCAGAGCTAGGTAGGTTCTTATAATTTTAACCATACGTTCTCTCCAATTTAAGTGTCTTTTGTATGGTAAAGATGTAAATGATTAGAAAATTAATAATATTTTGATCATATGCATGATGGAGGAAGGGATTGTGATTGGGTAATGACAATGAGTATGGAAATTACATTTAAATGAATATAGGATATACATATACATTTTATGGAGTATTGTTCTGAAATGCTGTTATTTAGAATACTTTGAGCGTATGATTTAAACTGTAAGCTCTTTATATGTTAAACTGTTGTCATAGAAAAAATATAGCATGTGTTGTAATTAGTGATACATTGAATGAAGTGTTGTGTACATTTTGGAATCATGAATATTATTTTCATTGTATGCAGAATTATTGTTATATTTATTTGGGCACTGGAGATATGAAATGAAAATTTTGTAGTCGTCAGGAAGGGAACCGATCACTGATTTGTTGATAAATTCGTTTTTGATTGAAGAAGTATTGCAAGAATTACAGATGTTAGGGGACCTGATTTAGAGAATGAACAGATAAGGAAACATAATGTCAAAATAGGAAGGGTAGTAGAAATTATATAATAGTGAGATTGATAGGACTGAAAAATATTGGAATAGACACGTGGAAAACATTTTTAATTTACATTTACATAACATGAGGGTTAAAAAGTAACAGATACTCAAACTTGTTATTATTTCTTTGGGCAATATCATATGCTGCTTTGTAGGGGCTTTGTTGTCCAGTGAGTGATTGTGTACATAAGATTATTCCTTAATAGGGAGGCCATGAATGGTGGAGAGTTCAAAACAGCTACATTAGGTGTCTCAAGTCCAGCAGAGATGCTTGGAATTGGAAGTATGTCTGCCATAGGACTTACTGGAAAGGGGCCTCAGAGATAGAACTACCATTTGAATGCACTTGTGCATGAATATATTGATATTTTAAACTGTAAATTGAAACAGAAAACGTTTTGTTGAGGAAGTGTAATACTGAGTCTGTGTTTATGTTTGTATCATTGCCTAAATGTAATGATATGTGGGCACTCATGAATAAATACAGTTAAGAATAAACAGGTTAAATAGGTGGTAGGTCATAGGTGATATATTGGAAATAGTTAGGACAAATGTTGTTGATATGAGCCATATGCACTTGTTTTTTCAGGGAGTGTGAAAAAGGATAAAGCAGAATCTCGTCTAAGTGACCAAACAAAAAAAGTTACAAATGCTACACCCTCACCAACACAACACACAGCAGGTGTTAAGAACAATGAAGCCAAAGTGCTATTAAAAAGACTTTCAAACTACAGCATGGTATCAAAAACAGGAAAGCAAAATAAAAATAGCAGTGAAATAAAGTTAGCAGTGAATAGGCTGACAAATTCAAAGATAGCTAGAAAGAAAGGAAATACTACTTCAAAGGCCACTGTTTTGCCCAAAAAAAAGGCTAGTTCTTCATCCTCCAATTTAGAAGTACCAGTACCACGCTCAACTGCAAGAGGAACACTTCCAACAGCAAAAAGAGTGAAGAATGTTATAAAAGGAAGGGTGGATACAGGTCGTTCACAGCCTTGTAAAAGGCCAAAAGATTATGACCCTGATGAGGAAGAAAGACCAGTGCCTGGCTCACCAAAGCGCAGAAAACCTCATGATACAGGCATTGAAGTGAGAGAACTTCCTGAAAAACCTGCACAGGTTAATAAAGAGATAATGAATAAACTCTTGAATTTTGGTGCTGACATTACAGAAGCCATGGCTGTCAATAATGAAGCACTATTTGGTCTGAGCTCAAATGACAGTACAAGACAAAACCTCATCAGTACTCTTGGAACATATGGAGCAGATGATTATGATGATGAACTGGTTAGTGAAATTATCACCTTGCTTGAGGAAGAGGAAAATCAAAGAAGGGCTTATAGGAAACAAATACTGATGTCGTTGAGAGCTTCACATAAAACTAATATGGCACTCTACTCACAGATGTTACAGGTCATACAGTCTGTTTCTTCAAGTACGTAAGTTTTAAGCTATTTCTTTTTATAGGCAATAAACTTAATCAGAGATTTGTAGTCTTACTCACCAGTGACATAGAATTCTTTATAATATATGCTTAGAAATTACTCATTCAAATTAGAAAGAGCAATTTCTTAGTAAATTATATAAAGGATATAAATCCAGGGGAGAAATTATGTCATGGGTGACTTGAATGGCTGGGTGGGAACAGCATGGGGAAAGGAATGATAGATGGCTATTATGTCGTAGGTATACACGACAGTGGGGAAAGCATACATGGGCTTTGTACATCAGCAGTATGGGTGATGCAACTATGTGCTGTAGACATAAAGATGATTACATAAATACATGATACAGAGGAGATGGGGTAGACAAGAGCATGACTGACTTGGTTTAGGTAAGAAAGAATAGAGTGTATAAATACAGTTTAGCAGTGGGGTTTATCAGATCATACTAGGCTAGCCATTTATGTAGATCATAAAAAGTTCTAGAAATGTCATTGAAAAAATGCATAAAAGTAAAAAAGCTGATGAATGACGTTGTGAAACTTAATGTAAAGTCAAATGAAGCACTAACCGAGTCCATAGTAGTACTAGGTGAGGTTGTGGTGATGTGAAGTTGGTTTAAGAATGTTGCTGTAGGCTGCCATAGAGGTGTATGGTGCTGCCTACTGAGGTTGTGGAGAGAGAGGTACAGACAGCGTATTGGAATGAATTTGTAAGAAAGTTGATAGAGAAGGAAAAAAAAGAGTATAGGGTACATCTGCCAGGAGAAAATGGGAATGAATGGAAGGCAATGAATATAGAATGTAAAATCTTGAGTGGAAAAGTTTTAAGGATGATGTTATATATATGAAAGGAGAGCATATAAGGATCTTAGGAAAAAATTTATGATAATTATAAAGAGAAATACAGATTTTTTTTGGAAGACAGTCAAAAAAAAAGCAGAGATATGTGTAAGGGGAAAGGGTTGGGTTTATTGTACAAGTGTAGGATAAACAAAGGAATGGTTTGTGAAGGATAGAGCATTTTTAAGAATGGATTGGATATGATGCTGAAAGTGATGTCTTATGATACTGGTTATAGAGGTTATGAATAGAAATGAATATTTATATGGGAGAAGAGCATATTACAAGGTAAGAAGAGGAGCAATGAAGCACTAACCCTTGAACTATGCAACTGATCTCAGGTTACTCCCTTGTGCACGAAGATTAAAAAAGATTCGGAAAAAAATTTTCTTGACAGAAAATATTGATATATATTTTTTGTCTGATTTCCTGGTGCTACCTTGCTGATGCACAGGGTTCCAGTGCTGTTTCTTGTGGGGTGGGGTGGCACCGGGAATGGACGAAGGCAAGCAAGTATGAATATGTACATGCGTATACATATATATGTCTGTGTATGTAGATGCTGATACGTATATGTATATATTTGTTGATATGTATATGTACATGTATGTATATATGTGTGAATATGAGTGGATGGGTTTTTTCGTCTGTTTCTTGGCACTGCATCACTGATGTGGGAAATGGTGGTCAAATATTAGAATAATGATAATAATAATTACGTTGCCTCGTTAATGCGGGAGACAGCAACAAAGTATGATAACTAGAAAATAACATTGATATGTATAGGTATGTAGGTGTGCATGTGTGGGCATTTATGTATATACATGTGTATGTGGGTGGGTTTGGCCATTCTTTCGTCTGTTTCCTTGCGCTACCTCACTAACATGGGAGACAGTGACAAAGTATAATAGATAAATGAGGGAGGGTGGATGTGCTGGAAATGAGATGTTTGAGGACAATATGTGGTGTCAGGTGGTTTGATTGAGTAAGTAATGAAAGGGTAAGAGAGATGTGTGGTAATAAGAAGAGTGTGGTTAAGAGAGCAGAAGAGGGTGTTTTGAAACGGTTTGGTCACATGGAGAGAATGAGTGAGGAAAGATTGACAGAGAGGATATATGTCAGAGGTGGAGGGAACGAGAAGTGGGAGACCACATTGTAGGTGGAAAGATGGAGTGAAAAAGATTTTGAGTGATCGGGGCCTGAACATGCAGGAGGGTGAAAGGCGGGCAAGGAATAGAGTGAATTGGATGGATGTGGTATACCGGGGTTGACGTGCTGTCTGTGGATTGAATCAGGGCATGTGAAGCGTCTGGGGTAAACCATGGAAAGTTGTGTGGGGCCTGGATGTGGAAAGGGAGCTGTGGTTTCGGGCATTATTGCATGACAGCTAGAGACTGAGTGTGAACGAATGGGGCCTTTGTTGTCTTTTCCTAGCGCTACCTCGCACACATGAGGGGGGAGGGGGATGGTATTCCATGTGTGGCGAGGTGGCGATGGGAATGAATAAAGGCAGACAGTGTGAATTGTGTGCATGGGTATATATGTATATGTCTATGTGTGTATATATATGTGTACATTGAGATGTATAGGTATGTATATTTGCGTGTGTGGACGTGTATGTATATACATGTGTATGGGGTGGGTTGGGCCATTTCTTTCGTCTGTTTCCTTGCGCTACCTCGCAAACGCGGGAGACAGCGACAAAGCAAAATAAATAAAATATAAATAAGATTGTCAATATGACAATATTAATTAATCATGAACTGTACACTGTTAGGTGATCGCTATAGCAATTTAATCTTAAATAATGGAACAGGAGAATATACATGAAGCTGTTTTTAAGGTAAGCAAGGGCATGATTGTGTCCTATCTATGTATAATGAAACCAGGTAACAAATATAGACTGCAGATGTCGTCTGTTTTGTATATGTATCTGATTACCCAAATTCTTTCATTATAGCAAAAAGGTACATAGGGAGTAGTGAGAGAAGGGGAAGCACTGTTGTTGAGAGAATTGTGTTGGTGTGTTAGAGTGTGTGGAGGTAAGCTGAGGACTGATTTGGGTTGGCATGAGGATGGACTGTATGGAGTAATTTCCTATTTGTGATTACTTATTTATACTCTACAAGGATGGAGTTTTATGCAAGTGCACAAATGGGGTCCCATCTGTGGATCATTCTCAGATTTCATACGACCTTCTAAACTTGTTTATGCTGTTGGCAATGACCACTTCAGTTTATTCTGTTCGTCCACCACCCATATAGTTTGAAAATTCTTCTTTACAACTGTTGTGACAATTTCTTGCTGAATTTTGTATTATGTCCTTGGTTGTCCTTGCTGGATTTTCCATATCTGGATACTTGAAAGTTATTCTGTAACTTGCCAGAAGATATTTTGTCGCCTTTACTGTTCTAATGTGGGACTTTGTTGTCATGTTAGGGATGATGTCAACTTCCAAGTCTCTCTTACACAGATTCTAATAGGGATAAGGGTCATTAAGCAAAATTTGAGGAAGTGCAAATTTACAGGCCTGCAAACCTGATTTATGAGATGTGAAAGTACTGAGAGAGATGGAGAGTGATCATTTCTGGATAGGCTAAGTGCAAAAGTTAGAAGTGACCAGGAAAGAAAATGATGTATATATGTGAAAGGAATGCTGAAAGTGAGCAAGCTTGGAATAGCAAAGATACCAAGGGAGATTAAGTGAAGATTGGCCTTGGTTGAGTAATTGAAATATGGGGAATGGAAGAGTTGCAGGCATATAAGGAAGCAATGCTTAAATGTGCGAGTAAAGTGTGTGGCATGTGGAAATTGGGTTATGGATATAATGGCCAAGAGTAGTAAGTAGTGCAGTGAGAAAGTTAGATTCAAGTGAAAGGGAAATGAAGCTACTTGGATGATGTTTCATTGAAGGGTTGCAAGTGATTGGGGTTGTACAAGAGGGAGGAGATGGGCTCCAGGAAAAGGATGCAAGGACTGGAAATGGGAACAGGCAAGAGTTGGGGTGCAATAGTATCGATAAACTTTAAAGAGAATATGAAAATGTTTAGAAAAGATGAGGAAAAATGTGGGAATGAAATGTCTTATTACCTTTGATTGGTGTTGAATAAATCCAGATTGGAGAGTAATATCGAAAGTGCATGCTGAAAAAATTAGAGATTAAGCACACTCCCAGTGAGCTTGTTAGCTTTGATGTTGCCTCACTTTTGCATATATGTGTCAGTCAAATGGATGTGCATCACAGCAAGCATTCTGGTTTTGATGCTAGTGCAAAAAGATAAGTAATTCCGCCAGCAGCCAGTTTTAGTGTCATGATTGGCACATACACATAGGCTGAGACAACACAAGCTGGTTAGGATCATTTGTAAGCACTTTATAGAAGAGATTGATGAACTGTGTTCAGCATTTTTCAAAGATAGTAAATACTGCATATCAATGCCTGTATGAAAGAATTAATTCAAAGTTGCTTGATTTTGTAAGTAAAGATGAAATTGTTCGCATTTTGTGTTATTATCTAGACAGTAGCTAATGTGATTTCACTTTGATTCCTGTTTGTGTGTTACATGGAAAGTGTTTTACACTTGTGTACACTGGTTTTTGTGCATGCTAGTTATGTTATTGGGAGAGAAAAACAAGATCAGTCAGAACTCTATATTTGATGTCCATCTCCACAGGAGGATTGGAGATATGATTGGGTTTTGTACCCTCAGAACTGAAATGTAATGTTGATTTCATTATTATGTAAGATGCTTTTATTTTTTATGATTGTGTTAAAGTTAGAACCTTCTCAGAGTGGTTCCTGGAGGAATTGGTATTTTACTGACACATGAAAACCAGAACATTGAATATAAAGTTCATGAAGACATTAAAAGCATTACTCATATTATATTGTGATTATTGTTCCTAGCCTCGGTAGATGCTTATTGATGTGTGTTCCAATTTAGTGTTGACAATCAAGATGCCAATAGCATCTTATTAACAGGTTCTTATATAAAGATATTGATAGATGCAATATTTGGTGCATTAGTATTGTTTAATGTATGAATATGATTACTGTACCTCCTAATTTCAGGATGAATCCTTTTGGAATGTAAATATCATCTGTAAGTGCACCTTGCTTTTTGGCGTCAGTATTACAGCAAATTAAAGATATAAAAGAACTGCAATATACTGATGGTGATCGCAAGTTGTGTAGTCCTAGCACAGATTGTATGGGGTTCTTCAGCTCAGAAGCTCTACACCATGCAGGAACAAGGTCAGGTAGGGTCCTTAAGGGTGGCAAGGGCTCCATCAATGCTATATTCCTTTTTTGTATGCTGGCATGCCTCACACCCATATAATAATAATGAGACTACTATACCTGTTTCCTGTGGGACGGGGTGGTGCCAGGAATGGATTGAAGGCAAGTAAGTATGAATATGTACATGTGTACATATGTATATGTCTATGTATATGTATATATATCTGTATATGTTGATATGTATGTATATGTATGGGCACATATATATTTATATTTATTTATTATACTTTGTCGCTGTCTCCCGTGTTAGTGAGGTAGCGCAAGGAAACAGATGAAAGAATGGCCCAACCCACCCACATGCACATGTATTTACATACACATCCACACACGTGGATATACATACCTATACATCTCAACATATACATATATATATACACACACAGACATATACATGTATACACATGTACATAATTCATACTGTCTGCCCTTATTCATTCCCATCACCACCCCCCCACAAGGAAACAGATGAAAGAATGGTCCAACCCACCCACAGACACATTTATATACATACACGTCCACACACGCACGTATACATTACCGATACATCTCAACTTATACGTGTATATGTATATACACACACACACACAGACATATACATATATACACATGTACATAATTCATACTGTCTGCCCTTATTCATTCCCGTCACCACCCCGCCACACATGAAATGACAACCCCCTCCCCCTGCATGTGTGCGAGGTAGCGCTAGGAAAAGACAAGAAAGGCCCCATTCGTTCACACTCAGTCTCTAGCTGTCATGTATAATGCACCTGTGTGTATATGAGTGGATAGGTCATTCTTTGTTTCCTGGCACCGCCACACTGATGCGGGAAATGATGATCATTTATAATAAACACTTAAATATATATATATATTGCAACAGGTCACAGTGGTGTGTGTGATCTAGTATTTGCTGATAACCACAAGGAAAATGAAACATAAGTTCCCAAGTGCACTTTTGTGTAATGATCACACTGTCGGGAGATAGATGTAGAACAGTCTTAGCTATGTCTTCCTTATATACCAACTGACTGTCCCATGTCTTCTATCTCATTCTTGTATCTTCCAACGATGTGATTGCAAGAAAGTGCATTTGGGAACTTATAGTGTTTCATTTTCCTCGCAGTTATCTGCAAATATATATGTATATTGTTGCAGGGATTGCAGGAAATAAGTTACATTGTGTTTCTGTTGGGTTGGTCTGTCTTTCCAGATTCCAGTGAGCCATCTGCACTGTGATCTTGCCTGTTCCCTTATCATCCCATGGGGTGGTATTCCATGGTGTGTTGTACATGGTGTATTGTTCCTCTGCATGGGGTTTTATTGTGGGGCATTCCATAATGTCCTGTGATCTATAGTGGGACATTCCATGTTGTCCTTTGATGAGGCAGTATGTTATGTTTTCTGTGGTTGTGGTGTTCCATGATGTGGGGATCCATAGTGTTGTTCTGAGGCAAGGGGCTCCAGGTGTGGCGTGTTCCCTTAGGGTGGGACTCCATTGCTGTTTAGTGGTGTGTATCCCATGGGATGGGGTTCTGTAGTGTAGTGTCTTCATACTTGTGCTTGTTGTTTGGTGATGATGATGAGAAGGCATGGTGTGTAGTTCATTCAGTTCCAGTGGCTGTTGCTGGCTGGCCCCTAGGAAAACTGGTCGTCAAGAACTGCAGTTGGTGTGTCAATTTGTGCATCAAACATTTATGCTTGTCTCTTTCAAACTCATTATGTCCGGTCTTAACGTTCTCTGGTTCTTCCTTCCTCTGGCTTAGAGGGACACAAGGAACGTCTGTACTTCAAAATCCTCATTCCACAGTTGGTCCTGATGACTTCCGCCTCTTTCTCAAGTGTCTCAACTTCGGATGGGCAGACTTGATCTCAGTTCCTCCTCAAGATGGTGCTGCTGGTGTTGGTGTAGACTGATGAAGGGGTAGGGAATTGAGGCACCTGGTGCTGTTGGTGGGGGTTGATGGAGGTTGTTCCAGGTATTGTCTTCATGGTGGCAGTATAAGTCCCTGAGAGATACCTTGACCATTCTCATTATGTGATGGATCGCTTGCTAGTGTGGCCCTAACAATCCACACCTGGTTTTATACACCTGTAGCAGTTACCGCGAGAGGCGTGCCTGCCGACGAACTTATGTCCTGGGCTGCAATTAATTTTTCCGGGATTTCCCCCACTCTCAACTGCTCATGAATTTGGTCCTCAGAGCGTGGGTAGGTCTTCATCTTGGGTTACATACGGATGGCTTTGAATATATTCCATTGGTAAGAGAACTGTTCATCATATAAATCTGTAAGTTATCCTGTGTAATGGACGTGAACATCCTGTGCTTAGAGCTGCAAGACCCTCATTAGATGGCAGAGGTTTGTCAGAAGAATTTAATGTGTATATTTTGCTGTAAAAATACAATGCAGTTTTGTTGCATCGTTTGTATGTGCAAACTTCTCTATGTCTCAGGGTTATAGATGAAATTAATGGAAAGTTCAAGGGAGCTTGGACACCCGGGGAAAATCGGATATTTACAAGTAGTTAATACCGTTAAGTATGGAGATAAACGTTGACCATGATAGGCTGCCGACTCTGTGGTGTTGGCGTTAGCGCGTGACAAAAGATCATTTATGTTCACTCTTTCTTACCATATACTGTAACATCATAATAACAGCTGAGGGAATATTAAACCTTAATCGCATCTTGTATATCCTCACCAGGCATCATGGCGTTTTACTGCCTTTTGTGATCATTTGTGCATAACGGGGAGAGAGGTTTATATGCTTGTTGCCTTGTCGGACCGTCTCTTAGCCTTGTATATATATATATATATATATATATATATATATATATATATATATATATATATATAAACAATCTACCAGTCCTACATTGGATTTGCCGCGCTCATGGTTCGAACCCTGGCGAGCCCGTGCTCAAATTGAGGTCAGCGACGCGAGACACGGACTCCTGAATAGAATCTTGAAACTCCCTTAGATATTCCTAAAAGTTAAGAATATGTACCTGTCAGCTGGAATTCTGTGGTAGAATTTAGGCTCTGAAAGATTATTTTTTTTAGAACCCTTTAAAGTGTAAGTAAATCTTAGGTGTATTTTTGTTTTAAGAATGGACTTGAGTAATTTGTTGGTATGTGGTTTTGTTGTGCGGGCCTTTGAAACACATACTCCTTGTGAAGATACAAAGATACGTGTTACGTATTTGAAATTCATTAGTGATCGTTTAAAGAGAACATGTTATTGGACTCGAAGTGTTTTCTTTCGTTGTCTTTTTGAAATATGATTAACCCGTCAAATACAACGGGATGATCATACTGTATGAAGGTTAGAGTACTTTGCAGAGTACAGTCCCTGTAGGACATTATAATTATAGCATGGGTGGCGAAACACCGGTACATAATATGAAAAAAAAATCATATTTCTCTATTTTTGTCATGTTGAAAAGTCACTCGCATTCCATACCTATTTTCATATTGCCAGTGTTCGATTGATTATTGCCATTTATGAAGGTTTAGAGTAGAAATGCCAGAATTCCTGCTGATAAAGCTAAGTGAAGCTAGATAGGTTATTAACCTAAGATAGATACCCTCAGAAACTTAGGAATATGTCGTGCAACTTAGGTGTTGATTTTTATTGTTTCTTTCCTTGTTTTACTTGCCTTTTTTCATACTTTAGTATGATCAGGGTTCTGTAGTCTTTTCTCTTGACAGGGTACAAATATTTTTAATCTGCACTGTTCACCTACCAAGGTTTTACTTACCACCGCCAGATACGAGTCTGAGAAGCCATAATTTAGGAATGCTTAATTGAAATGTTCAACAACACTACTGGTTATAGTCATCCGTGATGCTGAGAAGGTATAGAAACATGGATAACACTACAGTAACTGTATGACCAATAAATAAATAGTTGTGACTAGCGAAAAAGCTGCTACAGCTGTAGTATAGATGATCAAGACTTATGGATCCCAACAATATTTTTGTCAGAGTTCTATTTTCTGGGAGAGATGGTTAAGGAAATAGTATTTCCTTTGCCCCCAAACTCGGCAAACCATATGCCATACTACAACAGTATTATGGGAACTTGACTACGCTTTCTACGTTGGAAACTCCTCCCTCATGCAGCACAGTTCATATGGACACAGCAACATCCTCCTGCTGCATAGCTACGGGGCCTTACCTACTCACTCCAGCACAGACGCAGAACCTCTGCAACGTCTCCTTCCTCCTGCAGCAAAGCTGTGGAACTTCAGGGGCGTCTCGTGTCTGTTGTAGTCTTTCGAATCATTTTCCATTTGTATTGATGAACGTAAGTAACTCAGCAAAGCCAATAACTCTTCGAGTTAGACAACGTTCAGAGAAGCATGATCACTGTCTGGTCCAGTGAGTACAATATTGCATACTCTGTATGCCTTGATTTATGTGTATTCAGGAGAGCTTGTGAATAAGGAGAGAGAGAAGAAACAAAAATGATCTGGATATCCTGGCATCGATACGGTAATATTGTTACTTGGGTTACATCAGATGTGTTATTATGGAATTACTCGAGGTGAGGGTTAGTTTATACTTGATCATTTGCACTTAATATATATTCTGATCTGTTTTGTAACTTAATTGCATACATTTTATTCACTTTTGTATCTCTGGCACTCAATGCACTGTTCTTAATGACCCTAGGCAAAACATTGCGTGAAAGGAAACGATCGAAACAAACGTTTGAGCTTCAGCAAGAGGAGAAGCGTTTCCTCTTTCCTTACTGGTCTCCATCCCTTCCTTACCTGGTGAATCAGCTCCTTTTTGCGGATGACACAAAAGTGTCTTACGTATGAGAGAAACTCCAGAAGCTTGTGAATGATTGTATGTGTGAAAGGAAAACTTGAAGTAAAGCTAGATGATGCACAGTAGAGGTGATACAGTATAGTTTGAGAGTAAGTTTGAATTGGAAGTGGTTTCAGGTTAATGTAAGTAGTTGACTTAGCAGCAGATGGAACCACTGGGTCTTGTAGTGAATGATAATGTGGAACAGTGTGTAAAGGTCATGGGTGCACTGAGGAGTGTATGGAAAGAGATGTCACTGTGAGTTCAAAGATGGGTATCATCATCAGTTGTTGATAGGAAGTATTATAAGTCTTGTCAAGGAACTTGCTTTATAGGAGTCCATCATACCCCTGCCTTGGGGCTGCAGAAACCCCATGGAAAGGGTCCTTGGGGAGAAAAGTGTATGAGTATGATTGTATTTTTTCTCATTATACTTGAAGCAATGTTATATTGCAAGGTCCCTTGTACTTTACCAAAGAATAAAAGAAATATCCTATTTATTGTTGTCCAGTTAAAACTATGCTAAATCTTTAAGAATACAAAAAGTGCAGAGCTTATCATTACAGGTTTTTAAAGGTGAATAGAATAAGCACATGTAAAGAAATGTCTCTGCTATGATTTTTTGCCTGTAAATCGCAGTGCTTGTACTCGGACGGTGTTCAGAATGCATGGATGAATCTCTCACCATGATACAAAAGAGGATAGAGATTTGTAATCACGACAAGGAACGCTTTTTACAAGTCGCTAGCAGAATTTATTGTTCACAAACAGCGCTTATATTCATTCCTTTGTTTGTTTACATCTATGGTTGTGCGACGCGAGGTCACGCTTTTTATCTAAAACAGGTTCATGATTCTACTTTATTATTACTCGGAGTAATGCATTAACGCTATTTATATTTATAATTATTAAAGAAAACCAATTTTTTCATAAAAGTCAATAGAAAAAGCGTTGTAAAATTTCTTATTGATTGAAAATGGATACCCTTATATATACAAAACTTGAGCAGTAATTAGTTGCCGGTCGCGTCGTAGCGTTTTGGTGTGGTGTGTGTGTTGAAAGCGAGCATTTTCTCGCTTTGCTCAGAAGATGGGTGTTCCAGCATTCTTCCGATGGCTATCTAGAAAATATCCGTCAGTGATTATAGAGTGTGTCGAGGATAAGGTGAGTGGATAGATTGTTTGGCCGTAACGTAGATTAACATTTAATGTATAGCCCGCCAGCCCACCTGGTTGAACTCAAATATTTTGATATTTTCGTTTATGTCCCGGCAATGTGCGCGGAAATTTTGGTAAAAGCGCGTCTTAGGGACGCAGTATGATTAATTAAAGATATTGGTGAACATAGTATTCAAGGATTTGTTTTATTAAGATCATGCAAGCGTAGTGTTTGCAGGTACGGTTTCGGTAACCATTCCGGTAGTGCAGTGCGTGGAACCTGGTCGGAGATGGTCTAGATGTGCCTTGTACAACTTAATACTGTCCATAACGGACATATTTTCATCTTTATCATTCTTAAATAACTAATATTATATTTTATTCACTGGTTTGGTTTTGTGAGATTAGATTAGGAATCAGAATATTTAAATGTTTTATTAATCTATATGTGGGGATGTACAGCAATTATATTCATAAAGATAGATAGGTTAAAGTACGTTTTAGCTTTCCATCATTAATAGTTTTACTCAAGTAAAGAATTTGTTCTCCACTGTTTATTAAGTGATGGAGTGGAGTGTCTCGGGGCTTAATTTTTTATAGCATGGTATAAATAAGATAATAATAGGAAGGGTATTATTACTAAGAGCAAATAAAGGACTAATGAAAAAGTAGGACATGGAATATCAGTAAAACTTGTCAAAGCTTCCCTATTTTTCCCTCAGCAATCAAGTAGAAATAAACTGGTCACATGCATGATTGAGTATTGTGCTATTTCGACACTAACAGAAAACAGAGCAAGCAGACATTTGATCCTCAGAAGAATAATACAACATGAGAATGATACATCCAAATTGCCTGAGAATTGGTCAGAGCAGCCAGAACAATATTTGACATTTACAAAGAAAAGATTTATAGCAAATCATAATAAAGAAATTTAATTGAATTTAATGCTTTCACCAGGCTGGTTTTCAGACACTTGTCTTCTAAACACTAACGTGGGAGACAGCAACAAAGTATAATTAAAATAAAAATGAACATATATATATATATATATATATATATATATATATATATATATATATATATATATATATTATTTATTTATTTATTATGCTTTTTTTTTTTGCTTTGTCGCTGTCTCCCGCGTTTGCGAGGTAGCGCAAGGAAACAGACGAAAGAAATGGCCCAACCCACCCCCATACACATGTATATACATACGTCCACACACGCAAATATACATACCTACACAGCTTTCCATGGGTTACCCCAGACGCTTCACATGCCCTGATTCAGTCCACTGACAGCACATCAACCCCGGTATACCACATTGATCCAATTCACTCTATTCCTTGCCCTCCTTTCACCCTCCTGCATGTTCAGGCCCTGATCACACAAAATCTTTTTCACTCCATCTTTCCACCTCCAATTTGGTCTCCCACTTCTCCTCGTTCCCTCCACCTCCGACACATATATCCTCTTGGTCAATCTTTCCTCACTCATTCTCTCCATGTGCCCAAACCATTTCAAAACACCCTCTTCTGCTCTCTCAACCATGCTCTTTTTATTTCCACACATTTCTCTTACCCTTACGTTACTTACTCGATCAAACCACCTCACACCACACATTGTCCTCAAACATCTCATTTCCAGCACATCCATCCTCCTGTGCACAACTCTATCCATATATATATATATATATATATATATATATATATATATATATATATATATAATTGCTGTTTCCCACATCAGCAAGGGAGTGCCAGGAAACAGACGTAGAATGGCCCATCCTTTCATATACACACATTTATACATAAACACCTGTACATGCACATATACATACGTGCACATACATAGACATACACATATATGCATGTATGTACGTATTCGTACTTGCTTGCCTTCATCAATTCCTTCCGCCACCCCACTCCGCTATATATGAGATAGTTTAGTAAATTTAGATTAGTTTCATGGAAAATGAAAGAACGTTCTAGGAGAGTAATGAAATAATGAATTGTATGAGCCATGATTATCCAGCAAGAAATGTAAAACTTGTTCTAGGAGCATTTTGTTCAGTGATAAAGCTTAAATCTGCCTGGCGTGGACATAATCCCCCAGATGATGGTGTCACTTCTTCATTGATAGAGTGTTTTGGTGTATTTCCTTTTTGTAATTGGAATAAATTTACATTGTTCCACCATGTCCCAAATGATTTGAACCCTCAGTTAGACTGTATGTCCAGAGTGGGCAATTGGGAATATGATTTGAAGCTTTAGGTAAATATTTTAAGTTGCACAAACCTAGGATAATCTGCTTACAGTAATAATAGCTCCACCTACATGAATTACTTGAGTCCTTCACTTCTCGTGATTTGGCAAATTCTTGAAGCAGAGTGCTACCGGGGCAGGGAGAGGCCAGATGCTCTTTGGCTTGTGTAAAACCCCTCTCAAAGTCTTAGATACTTGTTGAGGTGCCCTTTGAAGGCATTTATGCTATCAGCTATTACTGCTGCATTGGGAAAGTCATTCCAGGGGAAAATAACTGGGAAGAAATCACCAACATACAACCATGCATGATGTTTTAACAGCTTATATGGATGTTCTTTTCTCATGGTTTCTTTCACAGTGAAAAATATATGTCTACTTTTTTGTGACCCCTTAGGAGTTTAAACACTTCTGCAAGGTCAGCTGGAAGATATGCAATCTGTGTTTTCAGATTCTCCCTTTGAGCATATGATCATACTCCATGGTTCTGAGCTAAGGTATTATTTTTACTCCATCTCCTTTGCACCCTCTCTAGATCAACATCTTTTTGTAGGTTTGGCTTCCACGTTTGAATACAGGAGTCTAAGCCAGGTCTTACCAAGGAACAGCATGGCTGCAGCATATCTTTCCCTTTCTGTTATAGTTTCCAAAATTGTTTAGACAAGCATTGGAGTTGTGAGCAGATACTTTATGACTTTAGATCTTTAACACCAGAACTGATGATACAGATATATTCAAATCTGATGACTGAGGCCTAGAGCTGCGGTCAGTAACATCTTAAGATAACTTAGGCTCAGGTATGTTTCCATTACTCTTGAAGATGTGCAGGTAGTTTCATCATTACGTTGTAGTATTATTATGACATTGCTGTAGCATGTAGGACTGCCTCTATCCACTTCTTCATAAATAACTGCAAATGAATGCTTTCAAGGGCATAACATTCGACAATTAAACAAAAATGTTTTTTTATTTGATACAAAAGATTGATGATTTTGGTCTGAGTTTAAACTTAAATAACTCCTTACAACAGTGTAATTGCATCATTTGCCCCAGGCAGTGTAATTCCTATATGGAATTTTACAATGAAATGCATCTTTATTATTGCTGTATATAACCCAGGACCCCATTTATGGGGTACCTGTAGCTTTGAGGCTGCACTACAATCATAAGCAGGGAAATAATGGACTTCTTTGGAGTGAGAAGTTTCCTCAACGACTGTATACTCCCATTAGTTGTCTGATGACGATACACCCTATATCAAATACCATAGGAATAACATTTCCTTGCATTAATATTGATGGGATTTGAACAGTATTCAGCAGTCCTTTTTGTATGTAAAGTAAATAGATTTTCATTCATCTCATAACAAAAACATGGAATCATACAATGAATATCATGGGTTAAACTTTATTGATTAAAATACTTTCACTGAATAGAAAATTAAAATTTGTAGCAGAAATATCTCTTTCTACTTTCATATTTCTTTTATTTTTCAGCAATATGACACAGAAGAGGGCAAACCAATACCTCAGGATACTTCAAAGCCTAATCCAAATGGGGTGGAATTTGACAACCTTTATCTGGATATGAATGGCATTATTCACCCTTGTACACATCCAGAAGATAAACCTGCACCAAAGGATGAAGATGAGATGATGGTTGCAATATTTGAGGTAATGACTTTCAGAATTCAAGTAATTTTTTTTACTTGAGTTGAATACATTGCAGTAAGTGCTCTGTTAGATTTGTTTTCAGACATTCTTCTTTTCTTTAAGTGTTATACAGTGTTATACAGTACTTTTGTAGCACTCTCTCTTGCTGTTATAGCTGAAATGATAGCTCTTTACCACGAGCAATCAAGCTCCTTTAGATTAATGAGATTCATAATAGAAGGGCAAGCAGCAGGAATGCAGGTTATTGATTAAAGTAACTGCTGAAAAAAGAGATTTCAAAACCTTTTTTTTTTTTTTTTCCATAGGAATTAAGTATTCACCATTCTTAGTTTAGAAAAACCACTTTTTATGTTGGATTGGTCAGTACCTGAACCATTATTTTTTATAAATAAGTAGATAAGCATTCCTGGTTTAGGAAAAAAATTACCAGATTGGCCATGATTTAATTTTTTTGTTGTTGGATGGGATGGTAAGGAAGTCAAGTGCAAGGGTCCTGGAAGAGGAATGGATCTGCTATCTGTTAGGTGACTGGGTACCTGGGATGTGGGTCAGTTTCTTTTTCTTGATGATGTGGCTATAGTACCAGATTTGAGTGAGAAATTGCAGAAGCTGGTGTCTGAGTGGGAAAATTTTTGTGAGGAGAAAGTTCGGAGTTCATGTGAATAAAAGTTAGTTGATTCAGTTTAGAAATTATTGAGAAAAGTTGGTTTAGATATAAGTTTGAATGGAGAGAACATAGTGAAAATGAATTGTTTTAGATACCTTGAATTGGACATAACAGTGGATGGAACCATGGGAACTGAGGTATGTCATATTATAATTATTCACACAAGTATGAGTATGATACCCATGCATATATATATGTGCATTGTAATATCAGTTAAAATTGTTGCGTAGCTTACCTACCAAATTGCATCTTTTGGAAATGTATAGAATTTTGTGTCTGACTTTCCATACCCCCCCCTTTTTTTTTTACATGACAGTCTTTAATACCCCTTTGAACCATGATTTGAATATGGCACAATTTGGGGTAAACCATGGGGTAGTCTGTAGTGTTTGGCTGCAATTGATGGTTAGGCTATGGTTACAGTGCATTATATGTAATAGAAGTAGGTAGAAACATTTAGGCTGGAGCATTGGGTAGAAACATCAGGTAGAGATAGTATTTAGGAGCATTGCATTGTAGGAGTCATTAGGAACATTAGGTAGGAGCCTTTGTAAACAATGCACTAGACTTGCCCTCTGCCAGTGGCCTATTAAGGGTGAGGCACAAAAGGTTTAGAAGCTGCACTAGAGTTCTTTAGTTATGGATATTCTGTTGTCGTGGCCACCCCTATGAGGGAGTTCCAGTTGGAACAGGCGTCAAAGATATAGGTAGTTGTATAAATAGATAGATGTGCTGTGAATGAGTTGGATCAGGCATAGGTTGTGTAGAGGAAAAACCATTGAAAAGTCCCCATGGCTTGGCTGTGGATAGAGACTCCTGGTTTTGATGCATTATGCATGACAGCCAGAAAGTGAATGTGAGCAAATGAGGATGCCAGAGAGTGAATGTGAGCAAATGAGGATGTTTTTTGGTTTTTCTCTCTGTATCTTGCTATGCACGAAATTACAAACAAATGTGAGGATAAAGTGGGATGAGCATTTTTACACAGGTTTGTAGTTTAATGTAATACTAGCTTACGTACATAGTTGTTTGAATACTTGTATTTCAAAATCAATTGCAGTGTATCGACCGTTTGTTTGCAATTGTACGCCCACGGAAACTTCTGTATATGGCTATTGATGGAGTTGCTCCAAGAGCCAAGATGAACCAGCAGAGATCCAGAAGATTTAGGGCATCAAAAGAAGCCTTCGAAAAGAAAGAAGAAGTGGCTCGCATAAGACAAGAACTCCAAGACAAAGGTTAGTAATGTATTTCTGTACATTTTTTGGAAAACTTTGTTTTATTGAGTGTTAATCAGCCATAATGACTGTATGCTGCAGAGACTATGGACATAACAAAGAAGTAATCCCTGTTGTGGTTACCCATAGAAACATGTAGGTAGAAAATTTAGACATCTTGAAGAGTTTGCTTCTCATGCCTTCTTTTTCAAATAGTGTTGCTGTGATTGGTGTGTTGAATTAGTGACATCTACAGTGTAGTTCTTTAGTGCTTAATGGGCCACATCTACACGTGTATGAATTGCTTCTTTCTGCCCTCATTTTAATTTGAAGGCATGTGTTATTGGTATATAGAGGTGCCATATGTCATCAGCATCTGTAACAACAACGGAAAAAAATTTTAGTGTGTGTTACACATATGATGCATTGGCTTAGTATATCTAACCCTGTGGTGAATCTGTTAGTACTTGTGTGCCTTATCCTGTGTTTTTTTAAATTTGGAGGCATTTTTGGTATGGAAATGCCATACGTCACAGAACTACAATTAGCCGTAGAAAAGAGTCCTAGATTGTGAGGTACCCATATACCAGATGGGGATACCCTTACAGAGTGTGCCAAATTTAGATGTCTCTGCAGCATCAGATTGAGTGCTCCAAATATAAAGGCAAGGGGGACAAAAGCAAATGCATGAATTACACTGGTGTAATTCTGTTGAGTTTACATGGGAAGATGTATGGAAAAGTAGTAATGGAGATGGTGGTGTCATGTTCTCTATATATAGAACCTAAGACTGGGAAGGAGCATTATTGCTTTAGGTGAGATAGAGGATGTGTGGACTAGATTTTTTTTTGAATGGGGTTTGTTTGAAGCACTTTGGGAAGAGTGAATTGTATGTGTCACATGTAAATCTGGAGAAATCTTGTTCATTGGGTTGAGGTAGAGGCCGTTGCAAGTGTATGCTGTAAGTTTAAAGTTACTAGATTTATTAAGTCTTTTCCAGAAGATAAAGGCAATGTAAAGATTTCAGCTCCCCACTCCTTCCCATGGTAGTTTTCTTTTATGCCATGCAGGAGATATGTGGATGGATTTCTTGGTTCTGTTCCTAGGGATAGTGGATTGTGGTTTTAGTGCATTATACATCACTGCTAGTGGGTGGAAGTGATCGAATAAGGTCATTTCTTTTCTTTGTGCTACCTTGCTGATGTAGATGACGAAACAAAAATGAGACAAAATGTATATTTATTTGTAAACAGGGGTATCACTTCTAATTTAATATCGTTCTTGCAGGTTTTAATGTTCCCCCTGAAAAACCAAAGGAATCACATTTTGACTCCAATTGTATTACTCCTGGGACACCCTTCATGGACCGTCTCTCTAGATGTCTCCATTATTATGTTCATGATCGACTCAACACTGATCCAGGCTGGAGGGGTATTAAGGTATGTAATATTTGCTGTATACTTATATGGGATGTTGCCCTCATTTCACTTGTTCATTCAGCCAAGTCAGGCTTTTTTTTTTTTAATCTTCATTTAAGAAATGTTGGGTATTGACCATAATCATGACTTTTTGTTTGTTACTAGGTGATCCTTTCGGATGCTAATGTTCCTGGTGAAGGGGAGCATAAGATCATGGACTATATCCGTCGTCAGCGCTCTCATCCAGATCATGACCCAAATACCCAACATTGTTTATGTGGTGCTGATGCTGATCTAATAATGCTGGGATTAGCCACTCATGAAGCTAATTTTACAGTAATCCGTGAAGAGTTCAAGCCTAACAAGCCTAAGCCTTGTGATATATGTGGACAGCTTGGTAAGAGTTTGAAATTATTGATGTAGCTTTATCTTTTTGTTTGCTCCTTTCCATCTTTTGAAATATTATATACATATATTTTTCTAATAGAATTAAGTTATCTACTTGATTCTGGCATCATTTACAGGAGTTTGAAATGACTCGCATCGTCCTACCCCACAGATGAGGAAGCTAATCAGTTCCAAAAACTACCAACTGTTAGCAATAACATGGCACATTACACTGCTGTTGTGTTAATTTGTGGGTTTTTGATTAAATTTCCTTATTTACACTTGAATAGATAACCCCCTCATTTTAAGAATGTGCAAAACTGAAATTATCATGGACAGCCAGACAGGTGCATTGAATGATCACTGATTTCTTGTAAGACTTCCACACATTTCACCTATTTTCTCCCATATTTTTTGGAATGTATTATTATTATTATTATTATTATTATTATTATAATACTTTGTCGCTGTCTCCCGTGTTTGCGAGGTAGCGCAAGGAAACAGACGAAAGAAATGGCCCAACCCCCCTCCCCATACACATGTATATACATACGTCCACACATGCAGATATACATACCTACACAGCTTTCCATGGTTTACCCCAGACGCTTCACATGCCTTGATTCAATCCACTGACAGCACGTCAACCCCGGTATACCACATCGCTCCAATTCACTCTATTCCTTGCCCTCCTTTCACCCTCCTGCATGTTCAGGTCCCGATCACACAAAATCTTTTTCACTCCATCTTTCCACCTCCAATTTGGTCTCCCTCTTCTCCTCGTTCCCTCCACCTCCGACACATATATCCTCTTGGTCAATCTTTCCTCACTCATTCTCTCCATGTGCCCAAACCACTTCAAAACACCCTCTTCTGCTCTCTCAACGACACTCAGGAATGTGTAGATGATTATTTATCATGCATAAGGTAAGAACATATTGAAGAGAGTTGTGTATAACATATACATGATAGAGTTGATAGAGATGCTCTGTGGAAGGTATTAAGAATATATGGTGTGGGAGGTAAGTTGTTAGAAGCAGTGAAAAGTTTTTATCGAGGATGTAAGGCATGTGTACGTGTAGGAAGAGAGGAAAGTGATTGGCTCTCAGTGAATGTAGGTTTGCGGCAGGGGTGTGTGATGTCTCCATGGTTGTTTAATTTGTTTATGGATGGGGTTGTTAGGGAGGTGAATGCAAGAGTTTTGGAAAGAGGGGCAAGTATGAAGTCTGTTGGGGATGAGAGAGCTTGGGAAGTGAGTCAGTTGTTGTTCGCTGATGATACAGCGCTGGTGGCTGATTCATGTGAGAAACTGCAGAAGCTGGTGACTGAGTTTGGTAAAGTGTGTGAAAGAAGAAAGTTAAGAGTAAATGTGAATAAGAGCAAGGTTATTAGGTACAGTAGGGTTGAGGGTCAAGTCAATTGGGAGGTGAGTTTAAATGGAGAAAAACTGGAGGAAGTGAAGTGTTTTAGATATCTGGGAGTGGATCTGGCAGCGGATGGAACCATGGAAGCGGAAGTGGATCATAGGGTGGGGGAGGGGGTGAAAATTCTGGGAGCCTTGAAGAATGTGTGGAAGTCGAGAACATTATCTCGGAAAGCAAAAATGGGTATGTTTGAAGGAATAGTGGTTCCAACAATGTTGTATGGTTGCGAGGCGTGGACTATGGATAGAGTTGTGCGCAGGAGGATGGATGTGCTGGAAATGAGATGTTTGAGGACAATGTGTGGTGTGAGGTGGTTTGATCGAGTAAGTAATGTAAGGGTAAGAGAGATGTGTGGAAATAAAAAGAGCGTGGTTGAGAGAGCAGAAGAGGGTGTTTTGAAATGGTTTGGTCACATGGAGAGAATGAGTGAGGAAAGATTGACCAAGAGGATATACGTGTCGGAGGTGGAGGGAACGAGGAGAAGAGGGAGACCAAATTGGAGGTGGAAAGATGGAGTGAAAAAGATTTTGTGTGATCGGGGCCTGAACATGCAGGAGGGTGAAAGGAGGGCAAGGAATAGAGTGAATTGGAGCGATGTGGTATACCGGGGTTGACGTGCTGTCAGTGGATTGAATCAAGGCATGTGAAGCGTCTGGGGTAAACCATGGAAAGCTGTGTAGGTATGTATATTTGCGTGTGTGGACGTATGTATATACATGTGTATGGGGGTGGGTTGGGCCATTTCTTTCGTCTGTTTCCTTGCGCTACCTCGCAAACGCGGGAGACAGCGACAAAGCAAAAAAAAAAAAAAATATACATGAAAAAATATAGTTAACTATCATATTGATTATATGCTGATGATGATCACTAATGATCTGTAAGACTTCCATTTATTTCACTCATATTTTTCTGAATGTGTAGATGATTATAGCACATGCATAAGTGAAAAACCTATTGAAGGGAAACATGTTGAAAATACAATATACTTATTGTTTTATTGGTTATATGTTGGATATTTTGAGTCAAGATGATTGATAATGCTCGCTAAGACTCTCTTTTATTTTGTTTTATCTCATGATTTTTTAGATATTAGTTAATTATTGATTTCATGCATTAGATAAGAAACTATTGAAGATAATTGCATTGGAAAAAATATAAAAGATACAATTTACATCATCATTTAATTAGTTACATGTTAAGTGTTTTGAAATGCGGATGGTTACTGATGCTTGGAAAAAATTCAATTTTTCACCCATTTTCTTTTAGTTTTTTCCTTTTAGTTTTTTCATTATGTTGATAAATATTTATTCATGCAGTAGGTAAAAACTCCTGAAGAAGAATTAGATTTTTTTTTTTAAAGTTTACCACATTTTATGAGTTAAAGTTTGGTGTTTTGAAAGGAAGTTGGGCAGGAGCTCGGTAAGAATTCCATTCCCTCAACAAAGTTCCAAGGGTTTTGTTGTTGCAATGTTGGCAAGTTTCCAGGTATTGGGGTTTGTTGTGCAGCTAGGGTTGGTTTAAGATATCTGGCAATACTTGGATTGCAACTTGTCCAAAGTGTTGGATGTGAAAATGTGATACGTTGTCAGGGCTTGTTGGTGGAGGGATGTTAAGGTTTTTTTGATTGCATTGCTTATGTCAGTGATAGTAAAGGGTGAATGAGCACTTCTGTCTGGATGGATTTCCAATGGGTTTTTCATGACTCTCTTCTTCAGGGGTGAGGTTGGCTTGAGGCTGATTTTTTAGGTTGTGTTTGAAAACTATGTATGTGTGTCCTTTGGGAGAATGGAATGTAAAGTACATAACCATTGAATTAGATTCTACTCTATACCATTCCAGAATTTGCTTTGGCATACTTATTAGTGTTTTTTGGTCATTAATAATGGTAGTGTGGTTATTATGCACATTGATTTCTTGTTGTAATTTCAGGTCACGATTTGAGAGATTGTATTGGCGTATCTGATGGCTCAAGTGGAGAAGCAGAAAAAGTGTACGAGGAGACTCGATACATCTTTGTACGGCTTAATGTGCTACGAGAATATCTGGAGAAAGATTTACTCATGCCAGGCCTCCCTTTTAAATATGATTTTGATCGAGCTGTTGATGATTGGGTATTCATGTGCTTTTTTGTTGGTGAGTATCATTGTTATGACATTTAATGGTTAGTCTTTGGTTTATTGATATCATAGATGTCTACATAGGAACATTACAATGTTTTATAATGCTGTTGACTGAAAAGAGATCCTGGAGTTACTTAGTAATACTGATACACATATGATTTCCTTTTCATATATGTTCCATTTTCTACATAGTAAGGTAGCATCAGGAACAGATGAAAAATGACCTGTGTCCCACATGTACTCTGAAGCTGTCTTGTATAAGGCACTGAAACCAGAACATGTTATCCACATCCAAGCCTACAGACCCTTCTGTGGCGTCATACTCCTTGGTTCAACATATGTACCTGCTTTTACTTATACATACATGCTACATACTAACTTCCCCAGGGTTCCTTTCTAACTTATGGGGCTCCTGCAGCACTCAGAAAACTGGCTTTATCCAGCAGGTGGGACAATAAGACAACATTTTGTGGTATATTTTTGCTAAAAGAGGAGAGTGCAAGGTAATTGAAGTGTAAGTGTTCATTGTCTTTATTGTGGAAGTTGCATCATGAGCATGAAGGGTCATGGGATATGTTGAAAAAGTGTGAAGTGTTTTAGTGATGGATTATATCCAGAGCATTAACTGGAAAGTGTGACATATTTGTCGGAGGATTGTGGCTTGTGATTAGGGCATATTTGATCGGGTGGAGTTTAAGATTGACCTAGGAGAGTGATTGGTTAGTGCTTTTTGGGTTATTTCAGTATATATGTTTTGTTTGTTTTATGTTTATTAGGGATGGGTGGATCTGTGAGTACAGTTAGTAAAGTGTGGGGCAGGAGCAAATTTTATTTTTTTTTTTCATACTATTTGCCATTTCCTGCTCTAGTGAGGTGGCATTAAGAACAGAGGAATGGGCCTTTGAGGGAATATCCTCACCTGGCCCCCTTCCTTGTTCCTTCTTTAGGAAAATTAAAAAATTTGCAGAACCAGGGCATATGAAGCATGCAGGGTAAACCATGAAATGCTTTATAGGGCTTGGTTCTGGCTACAGTGCATTATACTTGAGAAGTGGAGATTAATTTTTTTTCTTTAACTGAGACCATTCTGTGCTTGTTCCTGATAAAACACTGCTGAGGCAGGAAAGCCGTTTAGGTTTTGGGGAAAAAATCCTAATATCCTCTCATGCCTATGGAAGTGGCTTCATGTTCCAAGAAAAAAAAATGGTGTACACACAAACAAACTGTAGCTCACATGTATAGTGTACCAAAACCAGATCCTTTCATTCAGAAATTACCTTTAGATTATCTTGATGGCTTCATATGGCCTTCTAATGCAGTGCTGTAGTTTATAGAATGGCTGTAATTATAGGAGCACTGTGATCTTGTATGTTTAGAGATGTAGTCACGGTCTGTTGAAGGAGAGCTCTGTTAAAGTTCATATGTTTAGATGTGTAACAGTATTGACTTGTTCTTTTTTCAAATTCCATAGGAAATGATTTTCTTCCTCACCTGCCGTCCCTCGAGATTCGTGAGAATGCCATTGATCGCTTAGTGCGCCTGTACAAGGATTGCTGTTACAAAACTGGCGTAAGTTTAGATTTAGCATATCTGGTTTTTGAGTATTGTAGCAGAATTGTAGGAGTACAAAATCTTTCTTGCAGTGAATAACCAAATTTCTTCATTAGTTATGTCTGACTTTTGCATTCTTGTTTCTCAGATCCACTCCTTTTTCTAATGTTTCATCTACATCATCTCTTGTCACATATTCATTTATGAACCATTTGGACAGGATTTTCCATTGGGGAAAATTCAGTTTACGTGGGTTTAATGCCCCTAAAGCCTGTACAAATCTTTAACCTTGCCTTCACTGGGTAGCAATGAAAGATCTCATTAGCTACCCATTTCATCACATTTATGTCCATGAGTCTCCCCTGTGCATGCCATATAGTTAGTACATAATCAAGTGATGCAAGCTTTTTGTAATTCCAATTCTCTTTTTGAACCAGGTATTCCTAGTCTCCAGTCCTGTTTCAGTTCACAACCTCACAAGCTGTTCACCATTTTCATTCACAACACTGTGTATTCCACACCCTCTGATTGTATAATCTACTGACACAGTACTGATAACACTCAGTCCTTTGCATCCTTCTGACATACACAGTTCCTCCCATAGCACTCACCTTTCATTCTTAGTCCTTTTGATTCCAGGTGCATAAGCACTAATGACCACCTACCCCTCGTAATCCACTTTCATTTTTCTCACATCAGTCAGATACTCACTTTTTCACACTTACACATTTCCACAACTCCTTCAGTAACAGCTGTCCTTTCTTTAGATCTCAACTTATTCAGTGTAGTGCCTACATTTTCACTTTTGAATCCATATGGATTTTATTTTTTCTTATCACATAAGTCCTTTTTGTGTGTATCTTTACTAATGGTGTTGTATTTTTCACTTCATTGTATTCCTTAGCCTTCCAGCATTTATATACCTCTCACCCAAAACAGTAGCATTTAAACCAGGAATTTTGAATTTATTTATGATGTAAGATTTTACGAGTAAGTTGAAAGTAAAGATTTTTCCTTCATTTGTTTTTACATGTAGAGAATTGATTATCTGCTTATTGGTAAGTTAGCAATCGAGATATTTCACCTGACAGATTTCATTTATTTCTGAGTTTAGCAAAAAGTATAAACCCCTTCTCTCCTTTTTAGGGTTGGTTGACGGATAGTGGAACTGCCAATATGAATCGTGTACAGATCATCCTGCAAAATCTTGGTAAAGTTGAAGATGAGATATTCAAAATGCGTCAGAAGCGAGAACTTGACTTCAAAGAAAGAGACAGAGAAAAGAGAAGATCAGAAAAGAGAGAGAAGGAAGCTGCAAATCGGTTCAGGGTAAATACAAAGTTTTCATTTCGCTCATTTTGTAAGCCTGTTGATTATGATTATTGATGCTTTCAGGACTTAAGAGAGACCTAAAAATTTCTGCTTAAAGTGTGAGCAATCATTAGTAGTTATGATGTCAAAGAGTTTGTTAGATGTACACAATGAACAGCCATATTTTATGACAATGTTCTGTTCTATCTCTTTCATCCGTCGTATTGCTTCTGACTTAGATTTTCTTTCATGGGTTTGCTTGCAGAGATAGTCCTAGCAATACTTTACTTGTTTAGTAAAGGGAAATAAACAATGTGAAAAGACTGAGGTTCTTTACCTCTGTAAGTATAAAGAAGATAAAAGTAGGAAGTAAATTTAGAGGTTTATTAAGTGAAAATGAACAGGATGTATGCTAAGCAGTGTGTGGAAGCCCTGCCATGAGTGTCTTTGCAGCCTCCGATGTAGGTATATACTTTCTCACCCTTTCACTCATTAATTATTTACAAGTTTATGATTGAATGATCTTGTGGGAATTGTAAAGTTTGTTCATAGTTTGTTCATATCACATTTTAGACCATTAATAACTTAACACTCTTACAGGATTCAACAGGTGAGGGAGCTCTTGCAGTTATGAAGGCCGGAGAAACTTCTGTAGCACATGGTGCAAAAGATGCTATCATGGAACAACGCTATAAGAATATGGATGCTGAAGGGTTTGTAGTTGATATTTTTTGCTTCAGTATTCTGTATGGCCATACCATCATTTAATTTATACTTTGTGAGTATTACTCTTACATTGAATATTAAACCTAATACATGTAATAGCAGCTACCCATCTGGAAGTTTATTGATTAGGTAACATCTCTATCTGCCTTATATATGGTGCATACCCTTTAGGATATGTGATTTGTAGAAGATTGCTTCCTGTAGCTTTAAATTTTTGTGTCAAATGAAACATGTCCTTAATTTATAACGAGTGCACAGTTAAGTCTGGCCTTCAACTGATGCATAAAGTTGATAAAGGTAAAGCTATATATAAGTAATTTATGTTTTTCTGTACTTTTCAAAAAAAAAATCCAGTGGAGGCCGTGGTTTGAAACGAAGCATAGACAGTGTTGACCTCTCATCAGATGAAGAAGAGGAAACTCCAGATGAAGTTAGGCTTTATGAAGAAGGTGCAAAAGACCGCTACTACGAATCAAAGTTTGAAGTAAGCCCTGACAACATAGAATTCAGGAAAGGAGTTGCTGATGAATATGCTCGTGGTCTTTGTTGGGTGTTAAAGTAAGTATTTCAACTTTACAGATTTTGATATCTTTGAATATTCATTCTTCCATGTCAAAGGCTAAATTTTGTTTTGTGGAGGACTTGATTTAAGATGATTATTGTGCTAATAGGATAGTTCTTTTTTTTTTTTTATACTTTGTCGCTGTCTCCCGCGTTTGCGAGGTAGCGCAAGGAAACAGATGAAAGAAATGGCCCAACCCCCCCCATATACATGTATATACATACGTCCACACACGCAAATATACATACCTACACAGCTTTCCATGGTTTACCCCAGACGCTTCACATGCCTTGATTCAATCCACTGACAGCACGTCAACCCCGGTATACCACATCGCTCCAATTCACTCTATTCCTTGCCCTCCTTTCACCCTCCTGCATGTTCAGGCCCCGATCACACAAAATCTTTTTCACTCCATCTTTCCACCTCCAATTTGGTCTCCCTCTTCTCCTTGCTCCCTCCACCTCCGACACATATATCCTCTTGGTCAGTCTTTCCTCACTCATCCTCTCCATGTGCCCAAACCACTTCAAAACACCCTCTTCTGCTCTCTCAACCACGCTCTTTTTATTTCCACACATCTCTCTTACCCTTACGTTACTCACTCGATCAAACCACCTCACACCACACATTGTCCTCAAACATCTCATTTCCAGCACATCCATCCTCCTGCGCACAACTCTATCCATAGCCCACGCCTCGCAACCATACAACATTGTTGGAACCACTATTCCTTCAAACATACCCATTTTTGCTTTCCGAGATAATGTTCTCGACTTCCACACATTCTTCAAGGCCCCCAGAATTTTCGCCCCCTCCCCCACCCTATGATCCACTTCCGCTTCCATGGTTCCATCCGCTGCCAGATCCACTCCCAGATATCTAAAACACTTCACTTCCTCCAGTTTTTCTCCATTCAAACTCACCTCCCAATTGACTTGACCCTCAACCCTACTGTACCTAATAACCTTGCTCTTATTCACATTTACTCTTAACTTTCTTCTTCCACACACTTTACCAAACTCAGTCACCAGCTTCTGCAGTTTCTCACATGAATCAGCCACCAGCGCTGTATCATCAGCGAACAACAACTGACTCACTTCCCAAGCTCTCTCATCCCCAACAGACTTCATACTTGCCCCTCTTTCCAAAACTCTTGCATTTACCTCCCTAACAACCCCATCCATAAACAAATTAAACAACCATGGAGACATCACACACCCCTGCCGCAAACCTACATTCACTGAGAACCAATCACTTTCCTCTCTTCCTACACGTACACATGCCTTACATCCTAGATAAAAACTTTTCACTGCTTCTAACAACTTTCCTCCCACACCATATATTCTTAATACCTTCCACAGAGCATCTCTATCAACTCTATCATATGCCTTCTCCAGATCCATAGGATAGTTTTGATATCAATTTATCTTTGAGGCCTAGATGTTGATAGGGAGCTATGGTTTTGGTGCATTACACATGACAGCTAGAGACTGAGTTTGAATGAATGTTTTTTTTTTTTTTCTGTTTTCCTGGCGCTACTTTGCTGAAGTGGGGTAGCGATGCTATCCTGTGGGGCAGGGTAGCAACGGGAATGGATGAAGGCAAGCGAGTATGAATATGTGCATGTGTGTATATATGTATATGTGCGTGTATGGGTGTTAAATTTTTTTTTTCTATTTTATTCACCATTTCCCGCATCAGCTAGGTAGCATTAAGAACAGAGGATTGAGCCTTTGTGGGAATATCCTCACAACCCCCTCCTCTGTTCCTTCTTTCATTTTACTAGTGTTATTATTATTATTATACTATGTCGCTGTCTCCTGCGTTAGCGAGATAGCGCAAGGAAACAGACGAAAGAATGGCCCAACCCACCCACATACACATATATACCTACACGTCCACACACGCACATATACATACCTATACATTTCAATGTGTGAGAACATTACCTCGGAAAGCAAGAATAGGTATGTTTGAAGGAATAGTGGTTCCAACAATGTTATATGGTTGTGAGGCATGGGCTATGGATAGGGTTGTGCAGAGGAGGGTGGATGTGTTGGAAATGAGATGTTTGAGGACAATATGTGGTGTAAGGTGGTTTGATCGTGTAAGTAATGAAAGGGTAAGGGAGATGTGTGGTAATGAAAAGAGTGTGGTTTAGAGAGCAGAAGAGGGTGTTTTTAAATGGTTTGGTCACATGAAGAGAATGAGTGAGTAAAGATAGACAAAGAGGATATATGTGTCAGAGGTGGAGGGAACAATAAGAAGTGGGAGACCAAATTGGAGGTGGAAAGATGGAGTGAAAAAGATTTTGAGCGATCGTGGTCTGAACATGCATGAGAGTGAAAGGCGTGCATGGAATAGAGTGAATTGGAATGATGTGGTATACCGGGATCAACGTGCTGTCAGTGGTTTGAATCAGGGCATGTGAAGCATCTTGGGTAAACCATGGAAAGTTTTGTGAGGCGTGGATATGAAAGGGAGCTGTGGTTTTGGTGCATTATACATGACAGCTAGAGACTGAGTGTGAACGAATGGGGCCTTTGTTATCTTTTCTGAGCGCTACCTTGCGCACATGCGGGGGAAAGGGGTTGTCATTTTATGTGTAGCGGGGTGGTGACGGGAATGAATAAGGGCAAAGTATGAATTATGTACTTGTGTATATATGTATATGTCTGTGTGTGTATCCTGGGAGCCTTGAAGAATGTGTGGAAGTCGAGAACATTATCTCCGAAAGCAAAAATGGCTATGTTTGAAGGAATAGTGGTTCCAACAATGTTGTATGGTTGCGAGGCGTGGGCTATGGATAGAGTTGTGCGCAGGAGGGTGGATGTGCTGTTTGAGGACAATGTGTGGTGTGAGGTGGTTTGATCGAGTAAGTAATGTAAGGGTAAGAGAGATGTGTGGAAATAAAAAGAGCGTGGTTTAGAGATCAGAAGAGGGTGTTTTGAAATGGTTTGGGCACATGGAGAGAATGAGTGAGGAAAGATTGACCAAGAGGATATATTTGTCGGAGGTGGAGGGAAGGAGGAGAAGTGGGAGACCAAATTTGAGGTGGAAAGATGGAGTGAAAAAGATTTTGAGTGATCAGGGCCTGAACATACAGGAAGGTGAAAGGCGGGCAAGGAATAGAGTGAATTGGATCGATGTGGTTTACCGGGGTCAACGTGCTGTCAATGGATTGAATCAGGGCATGTGAAGCGTCTGGGGTAAACCATGGAAAGTTGTGTGGGGCCTGGATGTGGAAAGGGAGCTGTGGTTTCGGGCATTATTGCATGACAGATAGAGACTGAGTGTGAACGAATAGGGCCTTTGTTGTCTTTTCCTAGCGCTACCTCGCACACATGAGGGGGGAGGGGGATGTTATTCCATGTGTAGCGAGGTGGCGATGGGAATGAATAAAGGCAGACAGTGTGAATTGTGTGCATGTGTATATATGTATGTGTCTGTGTTTGTGTATATATATATATATATATGTGTACATTGAGATGTAGGGGTATGTATATTTGCGTGTGTGGACGTGTATGTATATACATGTGTATGGGGGTGGGTTGGGCCATTTCTTTCATCTGTTTCCTTGCGCTACCTCGCAAACGCGGGAGACAGCGACAAAGCAAAATATATGTATATATATATACGTTGAGATGTATAGGTATGTATATGTGTGTGTGTGTGGACATGTATTTTTATACATGTGTATGGCGGTGGGCTGGGCCATTCTTTCGTCTATTTTCCTTGCGCTACCTCGTTGACCCGGGAGGCAGCGACAAGGTATATAAAAAAAAATGTATATAATGTCGTCACTACCTCAACTATAATGTTATACCTGGGGATAGGGAAGAAAGAATACTTCCCATGTATTCCCTGCGTGTCATAAAAGGCAACTAAAAGGGAAGGGAGCTGGGGGCTGGAAATCCTCCCCTCTCGTTTTTACTTTAACAAAAGAAGGAACAGAGAAGTGGGCCATGTGAGGATTTCCCTCAAAGGCTCAGTCCTCTGTTCTTAACACTACCTTGCTAGTGCGGAATGTGGCGAATGGTATGAAAAAATATATATGTGTGTGTATGAGTGAATGGGCCATTCTTCACTTGCTTCCTGGCACAGCTCGTGGGAAACAGCGATTATGTATAGTGATGATAATAATGATCTAGCATTATGTACTGCAATCCTTATTATTTGGGAAGAATTAGGTACAAATCACTTATAGACATCCTTAACCCATGCTTAGTGTATAATAGTGAATCAAGAACTTTCACCTGTGTATAAGTACATATATATATACATACACAGACACATACATATATACCCATGCACACAATTCACACTGTCTGCCCCCATTCACTCCCATCGCCACCTCGCCACACATGGAATACCATCCCCCTCCCCCCTCATGTGTGCGAGGTAGCGCTAGGAAAAGACAACAAAGGCCCCATTCGTTCACACTCAGTCTCTAGCTGCCACGCAATAATGCCCGAAACCACAGCTCCCTTTCCACATCCAGGCCCCACACAACTTTCCATGGTTTACCCCAGACGCTTCACATGCCTTGATTCAATCCACTGACAGCACGTCAACCCAGGTATACCACATCGATCCAATTCACTCTATTCCTTGCCCTCCTTTCACCCTCCTGCATGTTCAGGCCCCGATCACACAAAATCTTTTTCACTCCATCTTTCCACCTCCAATTTGGTCTCCCATTTCTCCTCATTCCCTCCACCTCTGACACATATATCCTCTTGGTCAATCTTTCCTCACTCATTCTCTCCATGTGCCCAAACCATTTCAAAACACCCTCTTCTGCTCTCTCAACCACACTCTTTTTATTTCCACACATCTCTCTTACCCTTACATTACTTACTCGATCAAACCACCTCACACCACACATTGTCCTCAAACATCTCATTTCCAGCACATCCACCCTCCTGCGCATAGCTCTATCCATAGCCCACGCCTCGCAACCATACAACATTGTTGGAACCACTATTCCTTCAAACATAGCCATTTTTGCTTACGGAGATAATGTTCTCAACTTCCGCACATTCTTCAAGGCTCCCAGGATTTTCGCCCCCTTCCCCACCGTATGATTCACTTCCGCTTCCATGGTTCCATCCGCTGCCAGATCCACTCCCAGATATCTAAAACACTTTACTTCCTCCAGTCTTTCTCCATTCCAACTTACCTCCCAATTGACTTGACCCTCAACCCTCCTGTACCTAATAACCTTGCTCTTATTCACATTTACTCTTAACTTTCTTCTTTCACACACTTTACCAAACTCAGTCACCAGCTTCTGTAGTTTCTCACATGAATCAGCCACCAGCGCTGTTTCATCAGCGAACAACACCTGACACTTCCCAAGCTCTCTCATCCACAACAGACTTCATACTTGCCCCTCTTTCCAAAGCTCTTGCATTCACCTACCTAACAACCCCATCCATAAACAAATTAAACAACCATGGAGACATCACACACCCCTGCCGCAAACCTACATTCACTGAGAACCAATCACTTTCCTCTCTTCCTACACGTACACATGCCTTACATCCTAGATAAAAACTTTTCACTGCTTCTAACAACTTGCCTCCCACACCATATATTTTTGATACCTTCCACAGAGCATCTCTATCAACTCTATCATATGCCTTCTCCAGATCCATAAATGCTACATACAAATCCATTTGCTTTTCTAAGTATTTCTCACATACATTCTTCAAAGCAAACACCTGATCCACACATCCTCTACCACTTCTGAAACCACACTGCTCTTCCCCAATCTGATGCTCTGTGCATGCCTTCACCCTCTCAATCAATACCTTCCCATATAATTTACCAGGAATACGCAACAAACTTGTACCTCTGTAATTTGAGCACTCACTCTTATCCCCTTTGCCTTTGTACAATGGCACTATGCACGCATTCCGCCAATCCTCAGGCACCTCACCATGAGTCATACATACATTGAATAACCTTACCAACCACTCAACAATACAGTCACCCCCTTTTTTAATAAATTCCACTGCAATACCATCCAAACCTGCTGCCTTGCCGGCTTTCATCTTCCGCAAAGCTTTTACTACCTCTTCTCTGTTTACCAAATCATTTTCCCTAACCCTCTCACTTTGCACACCACCTCGATCAAAACATCCTATATCTGCCACTCTATCATCAAACACATTCACCAAACTTCAAAATACTCACTCCATCTCCTCACATCACCACTACTTGTTATCACCTCCCCATTTGCGCCCTTCACTGAAGTTCCCATTTGCTCCCTAGTCTTACGCACTTTATTTACCTCCTTCCAGGACATCTTTTTATTCTCCCTAAAATTTAATGATACTCTCTCACCCCAACTCTCATTTGCCCTCTTTTTCACCTCTTGCACCTAAGATGAAAAGAATTGGTAATTTTTTTGATGTAAGGAGAATAAAAGATTAAATGTGCAGTGGCAACTCACTTGACACTCAGGCCTTCCTCCTTCACTCTGTACTGTGTTTTGTTTTAAAGCTTTTGCAGATTATTAGAGTGAAAGTAGTGTTTGAAATATATTTCTGAAGTGAAATTGTAAGGATGAATGAATTTTTTTATTTCAAAAACTGTAGATTTTACAGATTGGAAAAGTATCAGTAGGCAAGAGTTAAGGGTTTAGATACTTAACTGGAGGCATTTTTCATGTGCTTTTGCGATTGAAAATGTTTTTTCAATTGATAACGTGTGCAAAATTATGTAAAGAAGGTTGAATATTCAATTAGCATGGAAGACTCATTCTCCTCAATTTGTTGACTTCAGGTAAAGGGATTTGTATTTATGTAAATAATCCATGTTGTTAAGATGATAACAGAGTTAAGGGCGATTGGTGCCTTAACATTAAGAAAGCGTGCAATCTTTATTTTCGTAAAATATTTTAGCTTTACTATTATCATTACTTTTTTTTGTTTCAGGTACTACTACCAGGGCTGTGTATCATGGGATTGGTATTTCCCCTATCACTATGCTCCATTTGCCTCAGATTTCACAAATTGTGCCGATGTAGATGTGACGTTTCACTTGGGTGAACCATTTAATCCCTTAGAACAACTCATGGGTGTGTTCCCTGCAGCAAGTCGTTCTCATGTTCCAGAGCCTTGGGGCGAATTGATGTGTGATCCAGAGTCTGTAATTATTGATTTCTATCCAGAAGACTTTAAAATTGACTTGAATGGCAAGAAATTTGCTTGGCAGGGTGTTGCACTTTTACCCTTTGTTGATGAGAAGAGGTAAGTGTTGAGCTTGCACCCAAATATGCACTTTAATGAGACACTTGAATTTTATCTCATTCAATCTTCTATTTAATCACATCATATATCATGGTATTTAAGTTAACTTTTGAAGCTTAAGAAAAAAACTAAGGGGTCAATCTTAAACCCAAGTATGTAAAGTGAACCTCAGATTCCAGGGGAAGATATGGGTGAATGACACCAAATTAGATGAAGACAAATGAACCTCGGGTCTCCCAGAACATGGAAATGCACCAAATTGAATAGAATCACAGTAGGATTTGTCAGAATACACTTGTATTATGGTAGGGGATCCTGGTGACTAACAAAATTTGTATTTATATTTACAGAGCATCAGATTGGGGAAGAGCAGCTAGGTTTCAGAAGTGGTAGAGGATGTGTGGATCAGGTGTTTGCTCTGAAGAATGTATGTGAGAAATACTTAGAAAAACAGATGGATTTGTATTTAGCATTTATGGATCTGGAAAAGGCATATGATAGGGTTGATAGAGATGCTTTGTGGAAGGTCTTAAGAGTATGTGGTGTGGGAGGTAAGTTGCTAGAAGCCGTGAAAAGTTTTACCAAGGATGTAAGGCATGTGTATGAGTAGGAAGAGAGGAGAGTGGTTGGTTCCCAGTGAATGTCGGTTTGTGATGGGTGTGTGATGTCCCCATGGTTATTTGCTTTGTCCGTGGATTGGGTGGTTAGGGAGGTAAATGCAAGAGTTTTAGAGAGGGGCAAGTATGCTGTTTGTTGTGGATGTAAGGGCCTGGCAAGTGAGTCAGTTGTTTGCTGATGATACAGCTCTGGTGGCTGATTCAGGTGAGAAACTGCAGATGTTGGTGACTGAGTTTTGAAAAGTGTGTGAAAGGGAAAGTTTAGAGTAAATGTGAATAAGAGCAAGATTGTTAGGTTCAGTAGGGTCGAGAGACTAGTTAATTGGGAGATGAGTTTGAATGGAGAAAAACTGGAGGAAGTGAAGTGTTTTAGATATCTGGGAGTGGACCAGGCAGCTATATTGTTTCCTTTAATGCTATACCCTCATGATGGCTGCCATAGAGAAAATGATTGATGATGTTTCAAAGAATGTCACTAGTCAAAAGCATAGGCAGTAATTCCTTTTGAGTAGATATGAGAAGTTTTCCACCGAAGCCTTCTTGACTTGCCATAATTAAAATTTCTGCATTAAAGGTTTATACTTTTGAAAATCTACCTGTCTATCTTTGTCTCTGATACCTGTTTCCCATTGGAACTCCCTCAAGAGGGTGGCCATGGCCACAGTTGTCCATAACTTTTAAACTGTAGTCCTGCTTTTTAGCCTTTAGTGCCTCACCCCTTAACAGGCCACTGGCAAAGGTCAACTGTAGCTCATTGTTTGTAGAGGCTTTTACTTAATGTTCCTACTGACTATTACTACCTAATGCTCCTGCCTAATGTTCGTACCTACTAATTCAATGTAAAGTATCCAACTTTTGAAAATTCTTCTCTGTGTTCCTTTTGAGCTTGATGATTGGAACATTTTTTATTTAAGATATGTTGAAGTAAAGGATACTTAAGGAGTAGAATGGCTTCTTCAGTGTTTGTTTGGGGGTCAGCTTAAACAGGAAGTAAGTGTAGGTGTAAATCTGAGTTTTGAGATGAAAAGTTTGGGGTCATCTTGTATGCCTGGTTGACATGTACGCCATGATATATGGTAATTTTCTTTATGTTTGGATCATATCATGTTTGAATATTGGATAGATTTGCACTTATAGATCCATGAAACTTATGTTGAAAGGCATTCTTTTATGTCTTATTTTGTGTATGTGTGTATGAAGGGCTGTTATTGCAGGCAGTTTGATCCCAGGAGTACCTTACATTTTGATATGGGAAGGATATTGCTGTAAATGAATTATTAGCTAACGAAGATATTTTTCTTTATAAACAGATTAAAGAAAGCCCTAGAATCAGTTTATCCTTTGTTGACACCAGAAGAAGTACGCCGTAACAAGAGAGGTGACGACCGTCTTTATGTCAGTATCAAGCATGAAGCATATAGCCAGCTGTCAGATATGTATCGAATGGGAATGAACATGGAGACTGAGGTATGTTTAAATACTCATTTGATACATGAAATATTATTTCTCTTAAGTTATTACTAAGGATAAAGAAGCAAAGGTACTACTGATATATCACCTCCATGTAACAGTGTTTAAGGGTTAAGTGAGACAGTGCTAAGTGGGTATCGTCTGCATATGATTTTAGGGGATGAGAAAGTGAAGTGGACTGAATCAGTTGTAATTGTCAATATTTTGTTTTAGAATTTGAAAGTGCAGTTTTACTTGTCTTTTTGAACATGAGTTCTAACTTCTTTGTTTTGTCTTCCATTAGGTCCCAATATCTGGCAACGAATATCAAGGCATGCAGGGAACTGTGCTGTTGGCAAGTGACGTTGTGGAACCTAATGGGTGAGTTTGCCATTGAGTACTGTTTTTGCCTTTTAGAATAATGAGTGATCTGTCTGAAAGGTAAGTAGGTCCATTTCTCGGGCATCTTTTAATTTCAAGATGTAAGGTAAGTTTGAATGGAGAAAAACTGGAGGAAGTAAAGTGTTTTAGATATCTGGGATTGGATCTGGCAGCGGATGGAACCATGGAAGCGGAAGTAAATCATAGGGTGGGGAAGGGGGCGAAAATCCTGGGAGCCTTGAAGAATGTGTGGAAGTCGAGAACATTATCTTGGAAAGCAAAAATGGGTATGTTTGAAGGAATAGTGGTTCCAACAATGTTGTATGGTTGCGAGGCGTGGGCTATGGATAGAGTTGTGCGCAGGAGGATGGATGTGCTGGAAATGAGATGTTTGAGGACAATGTGTGGTGTGAGGTGGTTTGATCGAGTAAGTAACGTAAGGGTAAGAGAGATGTGTGGAAATAAAAAGAGCATGGTTGAGAGAGCAGAAGAAGGTCTTTTGAAATGGTTTGGGCACATGGAGAGAATGAGTGAGGAAAGATTGACCAAGAGGATATATGTGTCGGAGGTGGAGGGAAGGAGAAGTGGGAGACCAAATTGGAGGTGGAAAGATGGAGTGAAAAAGATTTTGTGTGATCGGGGCCTGACCATGCAGGAGGGTGAAAGGAGGGCAAGGAATAGAGTGAATTGGATCGATGTGGTATACCGGGGTTGACGTGCTGTCAGTGGATTGAATCAGGGCATGTGAAGCGTCTTGGGTAAACCATGGAAAGCTGTGTAGGTATGTATATTTGCGTGTGTGGACATATGTATATACATGTGTATAGGGGTGGGTTGGGCCATTTCTTTCGTCTGTTTCCTTGCGCTACCTTGCAAACGCGGCAGACCAGCGAAAAAAAAAAAGAAAGAAAGAAGCTTTCTTAGCATATTGTACAAGTTTGTGTTAGGTTGTGCAGCAAATGTCCCTAGTAAAAAGGACAAAAAATGGTTGTTATGGATTGTATTCCAGAGCTCATGGGTAGTGATGATCTTTATGACGGAGAGGCAGATCATCCTATAACGTAATACATCCGTGATAACTTCACTTAATCAGTGCAAGGTCACTTCAGGAGTTAGCCCAAATCTGTATTTATATAAATATCATTTATATTGTGTTAGTAGGTGCTTAGGATATTGTTGTTACTATACTTGATCGCTCTTTCCTGTGTCGGTGAGGTAGCGCCAGGAAACAGAGGAAGAGACCCATCCACTCATTTTTATATTTTTTTTTTTTTTTTTTTTTTTTTTTTTTTATACTTTGTCGCTGTCTCCCGCGTTTGCGAGGTAGCGCAAGGAAACAGACGAAAGAAATGGCCCAACCCCCCCCCCCCCATACACATGTACATACACACGTCCACACACGCAAATATACATACCTACACAGCTTTCCATGGTTTACCCCAGACGCTTCACATGCCTTGATTCAATCCACTGACAGCACGTCAAACCCTGTATACCACATCGCTCCAATTCACTCTATTCCTTGCCCTCCTTTCACCCTCCTGCATGTTCAGGCCCCGATCACACAAAATCTTTTTCACTCCATCTTTCCACCTCCAATTTGGTCTCCCTCTTCTCCTCGTTCCCTCCACCTCCGACACATATATCCTCTTGGTCAATCTTTCCTCACTCATTCTCTCCATGTGCCCATACCATTTCAAAACACCCTCTTCTGCTCTCTCAACCACGCTCTTTTATATTTATATATTTTATTATACTTTGTCGCTGTCTCCCGCGTTTGCGAGGTAGCGCAAGGAAACAGACGAAAGAAATGGCCCAACCCCCCCCCATACACATGTATATACATACGTCCACCCACGCAAATATACATACATACCTACATCCACTCATATACACACATATATACATACTTTCTTTTCTTTCTCTTTCAAACTATTCGCCATTTCCCGCGTTAGCAAGGTAGCGTTAAGAACAGATGACTGGGCCTCTGAGGGAATATCCTCACCTGGCCCCCTTCTCTGTTCCCTCTTTTGGAAAATTAAAAAAAAAAACAAGAGGGGAGGATTTCCAGCCCCCCCCGCTCCCTCCCCTTTTAGTTGCCTTCTACGACACGCAGGGAATACGTTGGAAGTATTCTTTCTCCCCTATCCCCAGGGATGATATATATACATACACGTGCATATATTTACATATACATACACATACTCAGACATACATATCTACACATGAACATATTCATACTTGCTTGCTTTCATCCATTCCTGGCACCACCCCAACTAACAGGAAACAGCATCACCACCCCCAGTATCGCGAGGTAGCACCAGTAAAACAGACAAAAAAAATAAGGTCGCATTTGCTCTCACTCACTCTTTAGCTGTCATTGTAATGAATCAAAACCACAGCTCCCTATCCGCAAACCTGGTGAAACATATATTTAACCTCATAATTTCAAAGTTATTTGTATAATATATAGTATGTATTATTATTATTATTTTTTTTTTTTTTTTTTTTTTTTTTTTTTTTTTTTTTTTTTTGCCGCTGTCTCCCGCGTTTGCGAGGTAGCGCAAGGAAACAGACGAAAGAAATGGCCCAACCCACCCCTATACACATGTATATACATACGTCCACACACGCAAATATACATACCTACACAGCTTTCCATGGTTTACCCCAGACTCTTCACATGCCCTGATTCAATCCACTGACAGCACGTCAACCCCGGTATACCACATCGATCCAATTCACTCTATTCCTTGCCCTCCTTTCACCCTCCTGCATGTTCAGGCCCCGATCACACAAGATCTTTTTCACTCCATCTTTCCACCTCCAATTTGGTCTCCCACTTCTCCTCGTTCCCTCCACCTCCGACACATATATCGCCTTGGTCAATCTTACCTCACTCATTCTCTCCATGTGCCCAAACCATTTCAAAACACCCTCTTCTGCTCTCTCAACCACGCTCTTTTTATTTCCACACATCTCTCTTACCCTTACATTACTTACTCGATCAAACCACCTCACACCACACATTGTCCTCAAACATCTCATTTCCAGCACATCCATCCTCCTGCGCACAACTCTATCCATAGCCCACGCCTCGCAACCATACAACATTGTTGGAACCACTATTCCTTCAAACATACCCATTTTTGCTTTCCGAGGTAATGTTCTCGACTTCCACACATTCTTCAAGGCTCCCAGGATTTTCGCCCCCTCCCCCACCCTATGATCCACTTCCGCTTCCATGGTTCCATCCGCTGCCAGATCCACTCCCAGATATCTAAAACACTTTACTTCCTCCAGTTTTTCTCCATTCCAACTTACCTCCCAATTGACTTGACCCTCAACCCTCCTGTACCTAATAACCTTGCTCTTATTCACATTTACTCTTAACTTTCTTCTTTCACACAATTTACCAAACTCAGTCACCAGCTTCTGCAGTTTCTCACATGAATCAGCCACCAGCGCTGTATCATCAGCGAACAACAACTGACACTTCCCAAGCTCTCTCATCCACAACAGACTTCATACTTGCCCCTCTTTCCAAAGCTCTTGCATTCACCTACCTAACAACCCCATCCATAAACAAATTAAACAACCATGGAGACATCACACACCCCTGCCGTAAACCTACATTCACTGAGAACCAATCACTTTCCTCTCTTCCTACACGTACACATGCCTTACATCCTCGATAAAAACTTTTCACTGCTTCTAACAACTTGCCTCCCACACCATATATTTTTGATACCTTCCACAGAGCATATCAACTCTATCATATGCCTTCTCCAGATCCATAAATGCTACATACAAATCCATTTGCTTTTCTAAGTATTTCTCACATACATTCTTCAAAGCAAACACCTGATCCACACATCCTCTACCACTTCTGAAACCACACTGCTCTTCCCCAATCTGATGCTCTGTACATGCCTTCACCCTCTCAATCAATACCTTCCCATATAATTTACCAGGAATACTCAACAAACTTATACCTCTGAAATTTAAGCACTCACTCTTATCCCCTTTGCCTTTGTACAATGGCACTATGCACGCATTAATGATAATAGTAATTTTTTTTTTTTTTTTTTTTTCATACTATTTGCTATTTCCCGCAATAGCGAGGTAGCGTTAAGAACAGAGGACTGGGCCTTTGAGGGAATATCCTCACCTGGACCTCTCCTCTGTTCCTTCTTTTGGAAAAAAAAAAAAACGAGAGGGGAGGATTTCCAGCCCCCCGCTCCCTTCCCTTTTAGTCGCCTTCTACGACACGCAGGGAATACGTGGGAAGTATTCTTTCTCCCCTATCCCCAGGGATAATATATATATATATATATATATATATATATATAGTCTGCCAGTGAACCATCATTTCTGTCCTGTACCAGCCCATACAATTGGGGCAATGAATCCTATTTTGAGAACATATTTCCCAAAAAGATGCATGTAACCACCTGCTCAGTCTGATGTAAATGAGAATACATTTCAAAGTAAAACACAGATAGATGATATTACCAACTCCTGGTAAAGCTTTAGTTATTTATACTAACAATCAATTTCTTTAACTTTGCTCTTGCAAAATTCATATTCTTATAGCACTGATAACACATGAAACCTAAGAAAATAGTAATATAATATACAAATAACTTTGAATTTTTTTGTATAGTATATAGTATATGGTTCTCAGTGAATGTAGGTTTGCGGCAGGGGTGTGTGATGTCTCCATGGTTGTTTAATTTGTTTATGGATGGGGTTGTTAGGTAGGTGAATGCAAGAGTTTTGGAAAGAGGGGCAAGTATGAAGTCTGTTGGGGATGAGAGAGCTTGGGAAGTGAGTCAGTTGTTGTTCGCTGATGATACAGTGCTGGTGGCGGATTCATGTGAGAAACTGCAGAAGCTGGTGACTGAGTTTGGTAAAGTGTGTGAAAGAAGAAAGTTAAGAGTAAATGTGAATAAGAGCAAGGTTATTAGGTACAGTAGGGTTGAGGGTCAAGTCAATTGGGAGGTGAGTTTGAATGGAGAAAAACTGGAGGAAGTGAAGTGTTTTAGATATCTGGGAGTGGATCTGGCAGCGGATGGAACTATGGAAGCGGAAGTGGATCATAGGGTGGGGGAGGGGGCGAAAATTCTGGGAGCCTTGAAGAATGTGTGGAAGTCGAGAACATTATCTCGGAAAGCAAAAATGGGTATGTTTGAAGGAATAGTGGTTCCAACAATGTTGTATGGTTGCGAGGCGTGGGCTATGGATAGAGTTGTGCGCAGGAGGATGGATGTGCTGGAAATGAGATGTTTGAGGACAGTATGTGGTGTGAGGTGGTTTGATCGAGTAAGTAACGTAAGGGTAAGAGAGATGTGTGGAAATAAAAAGAGCGTGGTTGAGAGAGCAGAAGAGGGTGTTTTGAAATGGTTCGGGCACATGGAGAGAATGAGTGAGGAAAGATTGACCAAGAGAATATATGTGTCGGAGGTGGAGGGAACGAGGAGAAGAGGGAGACCAAATTGGAGGTGGAAAGATGGAGTGAAAAAGATTTTGTGTGATCGGGGTCTGAACATGCAGGAGGGTGAAAGGAGGGCAAGGAATAGAGTGATTTGGAGCGATGTGGTAGACCGGGGTTGACGTGCTGTCAGTGGATTGAATCAAGGCATGTGAAGCGTCTGGGGTAAACCATGGAAAGCTGTGTAGGTATGTATATTTGCGTGTGTGGACGTATGTATATACATTTGTATGGGGGTGGGTTGGGCCATTTCTTTCGTCTGTTTCCTTGCGCTACCTCGCAAATGCGGGAGACAGTGACAAAGCAAAAAAAAAAAAAAAAGAATAGTATATTTATATAATGGGGTGGTGATAACAAGTAGTGGTGATGTGAGAAGGAGATGGAGTGATTATTTTGAAGGTTTGTTGAATGTGTTAGATGATAGAGTGTCAGATATAGGGTGTTTTGGCCGAGGTGGTGTGCAAAGTGAGAGGGTTAGAGAGAATGATTTGGCAAACGGAGAAGAGGTAGTAAAAGTTTTGTGGAAGATGGCAAGGTGGCGGGTTTGGATGGTATTGCAGTGGAATTTATAAAAAAAGGGGTGACTGTATTGTTGACTGGTTGGTAAGGTTATTTAATGTATGTATGACTCATGGTGAGGTCCCTGAGGATTGGCGGAATGCATGCATAGTGCCATTATACAAAAGCAAAGGGGATGAAGGTAAGTGCTCAAATTACAGAGGTATAAGTTTGTTGAGTATTCCTGGTAAATTATATGGGAGGGTATTGATTGAGAGGGTGAAGGCATGTACAGAGCATCAGATTGGGGAAGAGCAGTGTGGTTTCAGAAGTGGTAGAGGATGTATGGATCAGGTGTTTGCTTTGAAAAATGTATGTGAGAAATACTTAGAAAAGCAAATGGATTTTTATGTAGCATTTATGGATCTGGAGATGGCATATGAGAGAGTTGATAGAGATGCTCTGTGGAAGGTATTAAGAATATATGGTGTGGGAGGCAAGTTGCTAGAAGCAGTGTAAAGTTTTCATCAAGGATGTAAGGCATGTGTATGAGTAAGAAGAGAGGAAAGTGACTGGTTCTCAGTGAATGTTGGTTTGGAGCAGGGGTGCGTGATGTCTCCATGGTTGTTTAATTTGTTTATGTATGGGGTTGTTAGGGAGGTTTTGGAGAGGGGCAAGTATGAGTCTGTTGTGGATGAGAGAGCTTGGGAAATGAGTCAGTTGTTATTCGATGATGATACATCGCTGGTGGTTGATTCGGGTGAGAAACTGCAGAAGCTGATGACTGAGTTTGGTAAAGTGTGTGAAAGAAGAAAGCTGAGAGTAAATGTGAATAAGAGCAGGGTTATTAGGTGTGGTGGTGTTGATGGAGGAGTCATTTGGGAGGTTGGTTTGAATGGAGAAAGGCTGGAGGAAGTGAAGTGTTTTAGATATCTGGGAGTGAATTTGGCAGCAGATGGAGTCATAGAAGCAGAAGTGAGTCACGGTGGGGGAGGGGGCGAAAGTTCTGGGAGTGTTGAAAAATGTGTGGAGGACGAGAATGTTATCTCGGAAAGCAAAAATGGGTATGTTTGAAGGAATAGTGGTTCCAACAATGTTATATAGTTGTGAGGCGTGGGCTTTAGATAGAGTTGTGTGGAGGAGGGTGAATGTGGTGGAAATGAGATGTTTGAGGACAATATGTGGTGTGAGGTGGTTTGATCAAGTAAGTAATGAAAGGGTAAGAGAGATGTGTGGTAATGAAAAGACTGTGGTTGCAATTTTTACAGTAAAGGTATAGAAGGCCATTCAGATAAATGCTACTTGAACAACAACAACAACAAAAAGGTTATTCATATAAATGCTATTTGAACAACAACAAAAAGGTTGTCTTTGCTTCTTTTAGAAAAATTCTTTTCACCTTTTCTTTTCAGTTCTTTGAAGTCTCCTGTTAGTGGTTTGGATACTCTTGAAAACAATCAAGTGGTGACAGTCAGGTTCCGTGATCCTCAGTACCCTGCAGACTTCGTTTTCCCAGCCAGAAAGCTTCCAAAAGCAAAGGCACCTCCACGTGTACTGAAACCACAGGACTTATCGGAGAGTCAGTCCAGAGATTATCGTCCACAGATTGGTTTCAACAGGAATATGCCAAGGGCATCTCTCAACAAAGCTGGCCATAGAGCTCTAGGGTGAGTGATTTAGACAGTAACATTGGTTAACTCAGACATATCTTGGAAAAACAGTAATTGCTGAAAAGTGTTTTATATTTATGCTTACATATCATTATGCATAGATAATGACTGTAAGCATCTTTTCTTATTAAAGCCTGTTATTCCAGGTATACATTATTTTCAAGCAAAATCATAAGATATGTCTGAATTATGAAGAGCATCATGAAATTTTTAAACACATAAAAATTCATGTACTGATAAGACTTTGCAATTTAGAATTTTATTGTGTTTAAAATAATAGTTTTAAGATTCCTTTATTTCTGCTTATTTCTATATAAATGAATTTTATCATTGGGTCTAATTTTGATCTAAGTAAATGAAATAATTCATGATAGTGAATGGCATATTTTGGTTTGTCATTGTAATAAAATAAATTATTATCTCCTCTTGGTATGTTTTATTATTCCCATTGAGGAGTATAAAGAGTAACAAGAAAGCCAGCATGCATCTTAACCTGCCGTCCTCCTGCAGCCACCTCCTGCCGAACCTTCATGGTGGAGGGCTGTACAGCAACAACGTGCCGCTCCTGCAGGGTGCACGAGGAGGGCAAGGACTTCTAGGAGCAAGTCCAGGGCTTCTTCCGACTCCACCAGGACCTGGGAGCCTCCTGGGATCAGGTCTAGGTGGACAAGGAGGCTTCTTTGGGTCAGGACTAGGAGGTCAAGACGGTCTTCTTGGAACAGGACCAGGACAAGGGGCCCTCCTAGGATCAGGACCAGGAGTGCAAGGAAACCCCCTTGGTTCAGGTGTTGGTGTCCAGGGAAGTGCTCTTGGGTCAATGCTAGGGCAGGGAAATTCACTAAAAGCTGGAAAGGGACGTGGAAGCATTCTAGGAGTAGGACCACAGCAACAAGGATTGTTAGGAAATGGACCTCAAGTGTGGGCAGATGGTGCAGGACCACAGGGAAACCAACAGGGAGGTCTGCTTGGGTCATATCCCCAGCAGGATGACATGCATGGAAGGCGTAACCAAATGGGAGGCCTATTAGGATCAAAACCACACGATGAAGATATGTATGGAGGTGGAAACCAATTAGGATCACCATTACAACATCAGAATAGATATGGAAGGGGAAAGCAACAAGGAAGCCTGCTAGGAGATATACCTCAGCAGGAGGATATGTATGGAAGGGGGCCCAAACTGGGAAGTCTTCTTGGTTCAGGTCCCCTTCATGGAAAATCCTACAAAATGAACTATGAGGAGGGAAGCCTTCTTGGAGCAGGACCAGATCAAGATTATTACCAGTCGGACATGGACCAAGGAGGCCTTCTCGACATGTCCCCACCCATGAGGTTGCTTAAGATAAATTACAGTTTTAGCAACAGTCAAACCTTCTTAATATAACCAGTGGAGTATTAAAGATTTCATATGCAAAGAACTTTTATGCAAGTGTTTAAGCTTTTTGCATGATCCTTCATTTAACTTTAAATTGGTTTCCAAAGGTAAACTTAAAAAGGTTTCACTGCAAGAATGCCATATCACTTATCATGAATCTAATTATTTGAGGTACAGTAAAATGATTTATGAATTGACCCAGAAAAGATTTATAATCCTCAAATAACACAATATTCACACTTACTTTTTTCTGCATAGTCACTACATGAATCGTGGAGGAGGAGGAGGAGGAGGCCAGTATGCCAGTGTACCTCCTCCCCAAGGTGGTCGTGGGGGAGGTTATGGTGGCAGAGGTGGCAATAGAGGCCTCCTAGGTTCACCACCATTGATGAGTCAGTCCTCTGATTACCACAGGTATTTAGTCATGTACTTTTTCATTAATGTAATGTCTATTATGTGTGATTACCGATGTAAGATTGCCTAGTTGTGCAATGCAAGGAGAAAGTTGTACTTTCATACAGTCCAATTTCTTAAATTTTCCTCCAACATACATCTCTTTTTTACTCTTTTCAATGTCAGCATTCTATTTTCTCCCTCAGCTTTGTCTTTTAAGACATAAAAAGCGGTGGATGAATATTTTTTTTTTTTTTTTTTTTTTTTTTTTTTTTTTTTTGCCGCTGTCTCCCGCGTTTGCGAGGTAGCGCAAGGAAACAGACGAAAGAAATGGCCCAACCCACCCCCATACACATGTATATACATACGTCCACACACGCAAATATACATACCTACACAGCTTTCCATGGTTTACCCCAGACGCTTCACATGCCTTGATTCAATCCACTAACAGCACGTCAACCCTGGTATACCACATCGCTCCAATTCACTCTATTCCTTGCCCTCCTTTCACCCTCCTGCATGTTCAGGCCCCGATCACACAAAATCTTTTTCACTCCATCTTTCCACCTCCAATTTGGTCTCCCTCTTCTCCTCGTTCCCTCCACCTGCGACACATATATCCTCTTGGTCAATCTTTCCTCACTCATTCTCTCCATGTGCCCGAACCATTTCAAAACACCCTCTTCTGCTCTCTCAACCACGCTCTTTTTATTTCCACACATCTCTCTTACCCTTACGTTACTTACTCGATCAAACCACCTCACACCACACATTGTCCTCAAACATCTCATTTCCAGCACATCCATCCTCCTGCACACAACTCTATCCATAGCCCACGCCTCGCAACCATACAACATTGTTGGAACCACTATTCCTTCAAACATAGCCATTTTTGCTTTCCGAGATAATGTTCTCGACTTCCACACATTCTTCAAGGCTCCCAGAATTTTCGCCCCCTCCCCTACCCTATGATACACTTCCGCTTCCATGGTTCCATCCGCTGCCAGATCCACTCCCAGATATCTAAAACACTTCACTTCCTCCAGTTTTTCTCCATTCAAACTCACCTCCCAATTGACTTGACCCTCAACCCTACTGTACCTAATAACCTTGCTTTTATTCACATTTACTCTTAACTTTCTTCTTTCACACACTTTACCAAACTCAGTCACCAGCTTCTGCAGTTTCTCACATGAATCAGCCACCAGCGCTGTATCATCAGCGAACAACAACTGACTCACTTCCCAAGTTCTCTCATCCCCAACAGACTTCATACTTGCCCCTCTTTGCAAAACTCTTGCATTCACCTCCCTAACCACCCCATCCATAAACAAATTAAACAACCATGGAGACATCACACACCCCTGCCGCAAACCTACATTCACTGAGAACCAATCACTTTCCTCTCTTCCTACACGTACACATGCCTTACATCCTCGATAAAAACTTTTCACTGCTTCTAACAACTTGCCTCCCACACCATATATTCTTAATACCTTCCACAGAGCATCTCTATCAACTCTATCATATGCCTTCTCCAGATCCATAAATACTACATACAAATCCATTTGCTTTTCTAAGTATTTCTCACATACATTCTTCAAAGCAAACACCTGATCCACACATCCTGTGGTTTAGGGCATTATTGCATGACAGCTGGAGACTGAGTGTGAGCAAATGGGGCCTTTGTTGTCTTTTCCTAGCGCTACCTCGCACACATGAGGGGGGAGGGGGATGTTATTCCATGTGTGGCGAGGTGGCAATGGGAATGGATAAAGGCAGACAGTGTGAATTGTGTGCATGTGTATATATGTATATGTCTGTGTATGTGTATATATATATGTGTACATTGAGATGTATGGGTATGTATATTTGCGTGTGTGGATGTGCATGTATATACATGTGTATGGGGGTGGGTTGGGCCATTTCTTTCGTCTGTTTCCTTGCGCTACCTCGCAAACGCGGGAGACAGCGACAAAGCAAAATGAAAAAATTTCCTTAAGAAACAAAATGAATGGTACTGTGTTAATGGGTCAATAACAAAATAAGTTTGTAATTGATAAGTTGGAGAGAATTCAGATGCACTTTACAAGCAAAATTGAGTACTTATTATTAGATATTTAAGGAACATCAACTATATTTTGTAGAAAGAAAAAGATGTATAATCGTTTATGCTTTCCAATGAAATGAAGGAATCGGAAAAAAGTGCCAGAACATAAATTTTTCAGTGTGGTTTCAGGAGTTTTACAAGATTTGGATCAGGTTTTTGATGTGAAGAATATGGGTGAGAAATACTAAAAGAAACAGGAGATAGAGAGGAGAGTGAGTGGTTTCAGGTGCAAGTGGGTCTGTGGCAAGGGTGTGTGTTCTAACCATAACTGTTGATTTTTTATGGATTGGGTAATGAGGGAGGTACAGGCAAGGGTGTTGGAGGGAGCATTGAGGAATGTTTGAAAAGAGAGATCACTCTAGTAGGGCCAAAATCTTTGAAGGGATCCACAAAAGTGTCAATTTGTATAATGTTCTACAAATTGACTGAATATAGTATTGATTATTATATTAGTCCTGATGGTTTGTATGGATGCAAAGCATAGACAATAGATAATATATGGAACAGGGTGAATCTGTTGAAAATATGGTTTTTGAGGACATTATGTGGTTTGAGGAGGGTTGAAGAAAGTAACTATAGGGTAAGAAAGATTTCAGGTAATAAGAAGAGAATGGTAGAGAGAGCTGATGAGGGTATGCTGAAATGGTTTGGGCTTATGGAGAGAATGAGTAAGTAGAGAATATACATGTCAGAAGTGGTGAGGACAAGAAGGGAGAGATAGAATTGGAGATGGAAGGATGGAAAAGTTTTGTTTTTAAGGCCTGAACATACAGGGGGGTGAAAGATTTGCAAAGGACGGAATGAATTGCAGTACTGTGGTTCACATTGGGCAGTATGCTGTCAATGGACTGAGCCAGATTATATGGAGTGGCTGAGGGAAACCATGGATAGGTCTGTGGTTAGAGTGAATTTCAGTGATGTGGTACACATGGGGCAATATGCTTTCAATGGTCTGAGCCAGGTTATTTGAAGGATCCTAGGGAAACCATAGGTAGGTCTTCGGAGTATGTGGTTTTGGTGCTATACACATGACAGCTCTTGTCTCATTGATGCAGAAAGTGGCAATCCAGTATAAAAGATATGTGGTTGCCCTGTACTCTGTGCACATAGATTTACACATTCCTATACTGTATGAATTATGATACTGGCTGCTTTTTCAGTCCCTCCTCAACTCCTATCATCAGACATCTTGAATCTCACACTCTTCTCTCTGATCACCAGAATAGCTTCTGTAAGGCAAGATCCATTTGTGATGTTCTTTCCTGTATAACTGATGTCTTATCATCATCTCCTAGTCTTTTTCTCCTTTTTATCATTAATTCCCTTTCATCTACAAGTGACCAAATACACTCATATGCTGATGACTCAACACTGCATTCCTCCACATCCTACAGTTCTGTTCTTTCTTCTCTCACTTGATCTGCATCTTGTCTTTGCCACAACATCCTCAATAAACTCAGACTTGGACAGGATATCTCATTAGGTTAGATGAAATCTGGATTAGTGTCATGCTTCAAAGATCCAGTTTTTGCCCATCTCACTATTGAAAATATTTTGCAACTTTCCTCTTTCCTTTTAAAGTTCCGTAACTGCACCTCTTAACTCAGTGAACATACTTGGTATTAGCGTAACATCCAGTATATTCTAGAAACACCATATTATGGAAGTAAGTCTGCCTCAAACAAACTCTAAGTAATGTGTAGATGTCAGAATTTCTTTTCTTATGAACTGTAGTTCTGTATATGCAAAGGATTGATCCATCCTTGTTTGGAGTGTTGCTCTCACATCTGGGGTGGTTTTAGCTCAGTATCCTTACTTGATAGAGCTGAGTAGAAAGCAGTCCACCTTATCAACTCTTCCAGGCTAACTTTGAAACTTGACCCACTTGCCGTATGCTGCAATGTTGCTTCACTTTCCCTTCTTACCTGGTATTACTTTGCTTTTGCTCCAAGGAGCTTGCTGCTGTGTCACATGATTACTATGTAGCTGTTGGCAACTCATGGTAGGGCTATTTTGATTGCTGTTTCTTTCCCTACATCTTGAAGCTTAGGAGCTCTCTATCCTCTCATGTCTTTTCTGGTACCTATGACCTGGCACATTCTAAAAGACAGGTTTTTCTGTTCCCCAAAATTTGTGAATACTTTCTCTTGTCTACTTTTTCCCTTTCATAATCCTCTTTATATTTCAGTTAAGTTCCTGCTTTGATGTGGACTTTCGTCTGTGACTAGAGCCTCCAGAAGGGGGACTTCAGTGTATTAATGATTTTAGGAAATGACAGTGTACACTTAGTGTAATATTGTAACACAATTTGACTATTTTTTTTTTATAAGCTACAGCAACAATATGTAGCTTGAAAGTGAAATTGACTTTGAAGATGAGGATAATTGTTGTAAAATAAGAAATATAAAAAAAGCAGAATTTCAAAGCACTTCTTTTGATTGAGGTTTAGCTTAGATCAGGTATTTTCTGTCTTTAACTTCATTAATTTCATACACGGTTTTTATGGTGGTTCAGATACATATGGCTTTTGAAATTACTCTTACACATCTTCAACATAGATTCATGAAATGAAACTAACACCTCAACATTTCTAGACTGCACCTCCTCGTGATTATGCTGCAAGGTTGTACCTTTGGAGTGAATATTGTCAAAGAGGTTAAATGTAAGATTAATTATACCTTCAATTATTGCCATGCATATATTATCATGTATCTATTCTTTTAAGGCTATGTAGTTCTAGTTTTTGCAGGCTAGCATGGTAGTTAATATGTTCAGTCCTCCATGATTATGCTTGGAAAGTGCTTCATAATTCTCTCATTTTTTTTATTTCTGTTGGTTTCAGTGGACTTAACATGATCCAGCAGTGTTCCATTTTTGTTTGTATATGCTTTAAACATTTTCATCAAGAGAGAGAGAGTACAAGGCTGGGCAACGACAGACCACGAAAGTAGTACCATCTAGGTATCATAAGTGTTAGTGATGGCAGTGCAGTGGCTGTCATGTTCCCATTCCTCGCCTGGGTTACTGTATTTTCTTTCTTTCTCACATATTTGCAGGTAAATGGCACTCATTCCACAAACACGCACACTACCCATCTTACACATAACACTCAAGAACACGTGGTGTACAATGCTCTAAACTATCTTATGGTGAGTGCTTTGTGTTGGACCTGCTTAATGGCAGGTTTTCTTCCTAGGTAACGAAAGTTCAACAGATGGGCCCTTTGAGTGTAGAACTTTCTCCATTTTCTGCAAATAGGTAATCACACATATATGTATGCATAAACGTGTGCATACATACACGAAGTTTAAAAGGTTATATGATGGAAAATCACCAAGAGATGGAGCTCCATGAGAGTAAAACTCCCTCCTTGTACAGTATGAATAGGTAATTATACACTACTAAAATTGGTGATGCATTTCAGCTCACAAGGAAACAGCTATAGTGGTGGCCAAGGAGGCTACAGAGGGAGTAGACAGAACCAGTCCTATAACAGTGGAGGGGGTTACAACAGCAGCAGAAACATGGGAGGCTACAGTAGTAATCAGAGGTAATGTACTTACAAACATGAGCCTAAGTGATTATTTCCCCAATAATTTGTACTTACCTGGATTCAGGAGCCATAATGTTTTGATTTCTGGTTAGGACTGAGGATACATTTTGGTTTGAATGAGTATTCTTTTGTTTGCAGTCATGATAACAATACTACAGTAGTGCTCTCAGTTGAATCTTGTTTCTTTATCCTTGATGTTTCTCTACTTCCACTTTTTCTTTTTCTATGAATTCACATACTTTCCTTTCATAGATTGTTAGTGTTAATTCTTTTAGTGTAAATAAAAGTACCATTATGATGCTGTGACATGGTGCAGAGAAATTATTTGTTTATTTGTTTGTTAATTAATGTTAGCAATATTGGCCTTCAGGCAAGTGACTGTAGTGAGTGGCTGAATTATATGAATTCTTTGGCAAATGTTTTTTGTTATTATTCTGTAATTGGTAGTAGGCACAGATAATGCCCACTAGTAAATGAGTATCTGTAAGCTGCGTGGCTTTTGTCTTGTACCCGAGAACATTGGCAAATAGTGACCAAAATATTGACAGAACTTCTACACTTTGTGACCAAAGTAGTAAAAGAATATTCTCTATGATTTGCTTGGATGGATTATGTCAGTTATTGTATGCTAGTTCCCATGATCACAGCGTGATGGAGGTTGCAAGATCTTTTTTCAGTTTAGCTGCTGATCATCTCATTTATATGTGAAAGAGAGCATATTAGTAGCAGTTCTCAAAGCATTTGCTCAGGAATTCTATTTTTGTTAGGATGTCTCATAAGTGAAGCAGGTTCAGTACTACTTAGTTGCACTGATATTGTGAATATGATGACCTTTGCCAAGCAAGAAGGTTTATGTGGTGTGGAAGGTATGATTTTTGATTATTCAAAACTCCTGCAGCTTCAAGCTGCACCTCAATCAGTCCTTCTTTGGATTGCCAAATTCCCTTGATGATACTGTACTCTTTTGTCCTTTGGCGATGATACAGCTGTAATAAAGATGACTTTGCAGAGTCCAGTAACAACTATGGAAAATATAGTAAGAGAGTGAAGACTGACTGGTAAGTATATTGGGAAATAATACAAGACAGAGAAATGAGAGGTCAACAGCATCATTGATTGTAGGATAATGTGAAATATCAAACATTTTGTCATATCATCATTGGCATATTAATTGCAGGGTACTCTGTAATAAACATGAACAGATTGTTGAGAAGAGTAAATATTTATTATGAATACCGTATTGACATCCCTACATAATTTCAGACATGGCTCAGGTGGTTATGGCTATGGATCTGGAAGTAATTCAGGTGGCTTTGGTTACAATTCAGGAGGTTACAGCTACAGTTCAGGAGGGAGCAGTGGTGGTTATAACAGAAATAATAATTGGAGCTCCAGCTCGCACCAGGGTGGCAGAGGAAGAGGTGGTCGTGGTTATTATACATCAAATAATTAAAAGAAGGTAAATCAATTCAGAGATAGTTAAAACCCAGAATGGCAAATGTTATGGATGAAACCCAGTTAGGAAATATAGGTGGATGAAGTGATACGTTGATTTGTCATCTGTTATATTTGTTGTCAAGTCAGGTACCAAACCAATTTTTAAATTTTTCTTGATGTTTGCAGTCTACTCTGTACTTAGTGCATATGAGGATTGGTATGAAACATGCCTAAAGTCTTTAAGAGTTTTTTTTTCTGCCTTAAGGATGATTTATTAAGGAGTTATATAACAGTTGAAACTTTTTTATACATTTTGTTTTCATATTTTTAAATCGATATTTTGCCAACTTGGCATGTTGAATATCTTTTGTACGGGTGGCTATTTCTGTGTCAAAAGTTGTAATACAGTACATTACATTACTTAGGTTTGTTCAAAGCTACTAGATACTGTATTCCCTAATTTTCTCCGTTTATTATTGTTAAATTTGATATTTCCATTTTATAATACTGTATATATGATCTCTGAATTGAAAGTATCTGTATTAGTGTATGTTTTATTATTATCCCAAAGTTTATATGAAACATGTCTCATTTTCAAATTCATTACTAGACCTTTGTGGCTTGTCCACATTTTCCTGTTAGCACATTTAATAATATCAGGAGCATTGTTAGAAAATATTGAAGGAACTTAGTTCCTCCTGATTTTTATTTATAGATGTTAAAGAGGATACCAGAATGTAGTGACAAATATGTCAGATATTGCAAATAAAATAGCACTGCTTTTTATATATACTTGTAAATTACCTGGAAGACTGAAGCTAGTCTCTTGATATTTTATGTGTAAATGTCTTTGAACCATGGACTGAGTTCATGGAAGGAAAATAACCTCCGTTTGATAAATTAAAATTTTTCTTAAGTTTTTGAATGAGTATAACAGCTCCAGGTTAGGTAAATAGTTTCATATATATATTAATATAAATATATATGAGCATGAATTTTGTGTAATCTAAACAAAATAGAAGGAATATAACTTACTTAGCGCAAAGTTTTGTAAATTATGCCTAGGTAGTGGTGGCTACAGTAAGAACTGGACTGTTACAATACTGTACCAATGTGAACATGTGGTTTATACATCTTCACCTGTCTTTCGTATTAGGAGTCGTCACTTTTCTGTACCATGTTTTTAGAGTACATGATTAGTACAAAACTTTGTAAATTGAATAAAGTGTATTCTTTCCTTTCATGTTTATTTGCCTCAGGGAAGCTGTGTCATAGATGCCTCTTTACAGTCAGAAACATCATGGTATACACTGAATATGTTCCAAAACACTTTGACATCCATTTATAGTTCAGTTACACAACCCCAGGAACCATTTTATAGTGCTCCTGCAGCTCCAATGCTGCTTTTCAAGTAGGAGCAGGGAAAAATTGGACTCCTATGGAATGAGAAATTCCTTAGGTGAGACTTTTTTTTTCCCCCATTGACAATGATACAGCCTTGCTGAAGGTAACTTCTTGCTTACATTGTAACCTCTTACAGGTAGTCTGGTAACACTATTCCTTAACTTAGTGCATTGGTTGTAACACTTTTCCATAACATGGTATATTGGTTTGGATGTCCAAAAGGCAAAATCAGAAATGCCAGCTAAAACTCTTAATTTAGATGTGAATGTACAATTGAGACAAGTTTACCAGCTTCCAGTAAATGAAAGGAAGATGCTTTTATAGTACATCTTTTGACAAAGATGCTGCTATTGTAGTAGTAACACCAGGATCCTTGTATGGGAATCCCATACAAGTCCCACACATACCTCGGTCAGTCCTTGAGATCTTGCAGAGAGAAGATAGTGAAAGTTTGTTTATGATGGGCATTTGACAGTTGGATGGTGGCAGCACAAGCGTGAAGGGTCTGGCGTGAGGTCTTATCTGTGTTTTTTTTTATTGATTAATAATAGCCATTTTTATGTTTTAGTATGAGTGTGTAATGTATGTTTGTTCAAATAGTATAGATATTTGGAAATGTGTATCTAAGGATGGTGTATTAAGAAGGTGAGGGCAACCATTTAGCTTGTTGGGTGATGTACACAGTACTTGTCTTAGGTGGTGGATGAGGTATTTGGTTATTTAGGTGGTTTAAGTATGTAGGTATACCTCTGTTAATGAAGCTTCTTTATATCAAACTTCCTTTTCCCATTTTCTTTTTTAATTGAAAAACAAAGTTTGTTTTTTATTATTTATTATACTTTGTCGCTGTCTCCCGCGTTTGCGAGGTAGCGCAAGGAAACAGACGAAAGAAATGCCTCCCCCCCCCATACACATGTATATACATACGTCCACACACGCAAATATACATACACAGCTTTCCATGGTTTACCCCAGACGCTTCACATGCCTTGATTCAATCCACTGACAGCACGTTAACCCCGGTATACCACATCACTCCAATTCATTCTATTCCTTGCCCTCCTTTCACCCTCCTGCATGTTCAGGCCCCGATCACACAAAATCTTTTTCACTCCATCTTTCCACCTCCAATTTGGTCTCCCTCTTCTCCTCGTTCCCTCCACCTCCGACACATATATTCTCTTGGTCAATCTTTCCTCACTCATTCTCTCCATGTGCCCAAACCACTTCAAAACACCCTCTTCTGCTCTCTCAACCATGCTCTTTTTATTTCCACACATCTCTCTTACCCTTACGTTACTCACTCGATCAAACCACCTCACACCACACATTGTCCTCAAACATCTCATATCCAGCACATCCATCCTCCTGCGCACAACTCTATCCATAGCCCACGCCTCGCAACCATACAACATTGTTGGAACCACTATTCCTTCAAACATACCCATTTTTGCTTTCCGAGATAATGTTCTCGACTTCCACACATTCTTCAAGGCCCCCAGAATTTTCGCCCCCTCCCCCACCCTATGATCCACTTCCGCTTCCATGGTTCCATCCGCTGCCAGATCCACTCCCAGATATCTAAAACACTTCACTTCCTCCAGTTTTTCTCCATTCAAACTCACCTCCCAATTGACTTGACCCTCAACCCTACTGTACCTAATAACCTTGCTCTTATTCACATTTACTCTTAACTTTCTTCTTCCACACACTTTACCAAACTCAGTCACCAGCTTCTGCAGTTTCTCACATGAATCAGCCACCAGCGCTGTATCATCAGCGAACAACAACTGACTCACTTCCCAAGCTCTCTCATCCCCAACAGACTTCATACTTGCCCCTCTTTCCAAAACTCTTGCATTTACCTCCCTAACAACCCCATCCATAAACAAATTAAACAACCATGGAGACATCACACACCCCTGCCGCAAACCTACATTCACTGAGAACCAATCACTTTCCTCTCTTCCTACACGTACACATGCCTTACATCCTCGATAAAAACTTTTCACTGCTTCTAACAACTTGCCTCCCACACCATATATTCTTAATACCTTCCACAGAGCATCTCTATCAACTCCATCATATGCCTTCTCCAGATCCATAAATGCTACATACAAATCCATTTGCTTTTCTAAGTATTTCTCACATACATTCTTCAAAGCAAACACCTGATCCACACATCCTCTACCACTTCTGAAACCACACTGCTCTTCCCCAATCTGATGCTCTGTACATGCCTTCACCCTCTCAATCAATACCCTCCCATATAATTTACCAGGAATACTCAACAAACTTATACCTCTGTAATTTGAGCACTCACTCTTATCCCCTTTGCCTTTGTACAATGGCACTATGCACGCATTCCGCCAATCCTCAGGCACCTCACCATGAGTCATACATACATTAAATAACCTTACCAACCAGTCAACAATACAGTCACCCTCTTTTTTAATAAATTCCACTGCAATACCATCCAAACCTGCTGCCTTGCCGGCTTTCATCTTCCGCAAAGCTTTCACTACCTCTTCTCTGTTTACCAAATCATTTTCCCTAACCCTCTCACTTTGCACACCTCCTCGACCAAAACACCCTATATCTGCCACTCTATCATCAAACACATTCAACAAACCTTCAAAATACTCACTCCATCTCCTCACATCACCACTACTTGTTATCACCTCCCCATTTGTGCCCTTCACTGAAGTTCCCATTTGCTCCCTTGTCTTACGCACTTTATTTACCTCCTTCCAGAACATCTTTTTATTCTCCCTAAAATTTAACAAAGTTTGTTACATTTCTTTATTTGCTTAAAGTATTGAATGTGATCTCACATATTGCATTGTCATGATTTTTTGTTCAAATTTCAGCAAACCAGCATTCTGTAAGGCGTATACTATACAAGATTCATACAATAAAAGAACATTAAGTAAATCTTCCAGTAAAACAGAAAACAAAACAAAATCAAACTTACCAAAGACTTCCTCTGGCTTCTTGCACTGTCAACCTTCCCTCCAACCAAACAGCAGTGGATGACTTGCTAATTGAGGGAACTTCCAAAATTTTGGGTTGATTTTCCTGGCTCTGGCTCGTGAATGCTAAGCAGTCGTTTTCTTTTTCAAGAGTACATAAAGTGTTGATTTTCTCGACTTCTTCCTTTCTTTAAGAATTTCATGATAACGGATTTCTTGTAACAGTTTTCTTGACAGTACTGCTGAATTCCTAATCTGGATCATTATCTAAGAGCCTCCAATGAATCTGCGATTCTTGTGATGTCACAAAATGTTCACAGTTAACACTTTTTCAGTCTCATTGGCAACTGTGCCAAGGTTGTCTCCCATCAAATGATCCTGCCATGCATGAATACTAGATCTATAGGGTAATTACCTTCTATGATGACTTCGTGTGTAGCTGGGAACTAACAACTTGGATTACCATTATTTGCTGCTCTGCCTGTGATGTGAATGCTGTGAATTTTCATTTGATTCTTAAACTTTTCAAACCAAACTATGCTGGCAACAAATGTTTCCTTGGATTCCCAAACTCCTTCAGACTTTCAACTTTCATTGGGTCATAAGGTTTTATCAATGAGAGTCTGGCTCAGTTGTATGATGATGAATCACAACACCCACACAAACACACAATCTGTTTTCCATCATCTTCATTAAGCTGCTCCTTTGGCAAGTTAACTTCTTAGCAGTTGATCTATCTGTGGCTTGAACAGAAGCATTTACACTCTGCTTGGTTTAAGAAAATTTTCAATATGGACTGAGCCTAACCCGAGGACACCACATTAAATTTGTTCTCGCCTGTCCTTACCAACTGTATTACTTGCATTGTTACATTGAGGTTGAATTGTCTCTTTGTCTTTAGCACAAATGCATCACTACCACTTGAAGGATGCTTGACTGATACAATGTTGGCAGGTAATTCATTTTTTCAGCAAAAACAAGAATGGTGTGAGAAAAAGCCATACAAATAAGCCAAGTGTAAAGTTCAAGTTGATTATGCTTTGTGTTGATCTGCACATGGAGACATCACACACAGGTGTTTGCTTTGAAGAATGTATGTGAGAAATACTTAGAAAAGCAAATGGATTTGTATGTAGCATTTATGGATCTGGAGAAGGCATATGATAGAGTTGATAGAGATGCTCTGTGGAAGGTATTAAGAATATATGGTGTGGGAGGCAAGTTGTTAGAAGCAGTGAAAAGTTTTTATCGAGGATGTAAGGCATGTGTACGTGTAGGAAGAGAGGAAAGTGATTGGTTCTCAGTGAATGTAGGTTTGCGGAAGGGGTGTGTGATGTCTCCATGGTTGTTTAATATGTTTATGGATGGGGTTGTTAGGGAGGTGAATGCAAGAGTTTTGGAAAGAGGGGCAAGTATGAAGTCTGTTGGGGATGAGAGAGCTTGGGAAGTGAGTCAGTTGTTCGCTGATGATACAGCGCTGGTGGCTGATTCATGTGAGAAACTGCAGAAGCTGGTGACTGAGTTTGGTAAAGTGTGTGAAAGAAGAAAGTTAAGAGTAAATGTGAATAAGAGCAAGGTTATTAGGTACAGAAGGGTTGAGGGTCAAGTCAATTGGGAGGTAAGTTTGAATGGAGAAAAACTGGAGGAAGTAAAGTGTTTTAGATATCTGGCAGCGGATGGAACCATGGAAGCGGAAGTGGATCATAGGGTGGGGGAGGGGGCGAAAATTCTGGGAGCCTTGAAGAATGTGTGGAAGTCGAGAACATTATCTCGGAAAGCAAAAATGGCTATGTTTGAAGGAATAGTGGTTCCAACAATGTTGTATGGTTGCGAGACGTGGGCTATGGATAGAGTTGTGCGCAGGAGGATGGATGTGCTGGAAATGAGATGTTTGAGGACAATATGTGGTGTGAGGTGGTTTGATCGAGTAAGTAACGTAAGGGCAAGAGAGATGTGTGGAAATAAAAAGAGCGTGGTTGAGAGAGCAGAAGAGGGTGTTTTGAAATGGTTCGGGCACATGGAGAGAATGAGTGAGGAAAGATTGACCAAGAGAATATATGTGTCGGAGGTGGAGGGAACGAGGAGAAGTGGGAGACCAAATTGGAGGTGGAAAGATGGAGTGAAAAAGATTTTGTGTGATCAGGGCCTGAACATGCAGGAGGGTGAAAGGAGGTCAAGGAATAGAATGAATTGGATCGATGTGGTATACCGGGGTTGACGTGGTGTCAGTGGATTGAATCAGGGCATGTGAAGCGTCTGGGGTAAACCATGGAAAGTTGCGTATAGGTGTGTATATTTTGCGTGTGTGGACATGTGTATGGGGGCGGGTTGGGCCATTTCTTCGTCTGTTTCCTTGCGCAACCTCGCAAACGCGGGAGACAGCGACAAAGCAAAAAAATAATATATATATATATATATATATATATATATATATATATATATATATATATATATATCTTTTCTTTTTCTTTCATACTATTCGCCATTTCCCGCATTAGTGAGGTAGCGTTAAGAACAGAGGATTGGGCCTTAGAGGGAATATCCTCACCTGGCCCCCTTCTCTGTTCCTTCTTTTGGAAAAAAAAGAAAAAAAAAACGAGAGTGGAGGATTTCCAGCCACCCGCTCCCTCCCCTTTTAGTCGCCTTCTACGACGCAGGGAATACGTGGGAAGTATTCTTTCTCCCCTAACCCCAGGGATATATATATATATATATATATATATATATATATATAAAAACTCGAGTAACATCTAAGCACCAATTCTTCAGTCTTTTGACTAGAAATAGGAATCGCGCAACCAAATCAAAATATCTTTGAAAAAATTTGCAAGTGATAATTGCCTTTAACTTGTATCTTTATCTACATGATTTAAAACCCTGAAGACGGAAATTTAGTTTATTCATATGAAATGTTGCAATGTTTCTCAGGGTACAATCCCAGTATTATTGGTACCACATTTTGATGTTACAAAAATTAAATCATTTCATGCTATGAAATGAACAATAAAACATGTCCATTTTATAATATCGTGTGTAGCTGATCGTGAAATAACAAATAAGTACTTTAATAGATTATGGTGATATACACAAAGCCATTAACACACCGCGCGGATTTTAATTTGAAAATTATAGTAACGCCTGGACACCACATGACAATATATTGATAAGTTTGTTAACAACGTAGTCTACAGCCTTACTCGCGTTATCTTTTTAAAAGGAAATGGGCAATGCAAGCATTGGCAAGGTCCACTGCCAAGGAACGAACCCAGGCAAGGGCCAAGGGGTTCAATTTGGTGAGAGCGTGGCATGGCAGACGCCTGGATCGTTGTGGTAAGTACTAGCATGAATGTCTTAGTCGTATCTCCATATCTATCCTGTACATGGGTTAATTATGAATATTTCGTACATTAGGACGAAATCTACATAACTAAGCTAACCTACTTGAGCAGTGTAGTTTTTCAGGAGGAAGAGTGGAGTTGCCATGAAATATTTTCAAATATTGTTGTGCTGTTTGATCGTTTGTTTACAGTTGCATTTCTCGTTGTATGATATTACCAGAAGGCTAATGAGTGATCATTATGGAATGTAAATATACTTTAGGTCATGTTCCAGATTTGTAAATTAGTAATATTGACAAATTACGCACTAGCAAGGGATTTGAGCTAATTTGTCGGGCAAAAATAGCATTTTGGGGGCGTTCTCCCTCACCCTCGTAACAGAAAACGGATAAATGTGTCCCATTGTGTACGTGACTTTGGGCAGACATTTTTAGTGACTTTGACATACGCCATTTAATAAGTGTAAGGCCCAACTGGACACGGTTGATTACGAAACGTGACAACGATTATATTGTGATTATATCGCTCTTATGTGCTTTATACAGAGGGTTTGTTTGCGATGTATAATTATCAGCCCTGCCTTGAAGGATAAGATATAATGCGAATTGGTTAGAATTGAATGTATTTCAATATCATATGGAGGTTTATATTTACAGAGTACATCATCTTATAGACGAATTCTTTCATCATACACGGAGGTGAGTGATTCCCATGTTCATTTTGGAATTAGATATTAATCTTTGATGATAATGTCCATAGGTAGGGTGGCCACAAAGCGGATTGGCCTAACAAATAGACTAGATGAAGTGGACAATTAAAGGACATTGGACCGAAAAAAAAAAGATTAGTGGATTTAAATGATATAGTGAGAGATTATTTTCGGAGGCAGATAAATTCCTTTTATCGCCCACACGGCAGCAGCAACTGCCGTTGTATCATGTGGCAAAGACTATGGAAAAACATACTTATACCAGTATACTTGGAAATATGCTGGCTCGTTCCTTGAATCAGGCCTAAAAGTTCCTTACCAGAAAAATCACTTGAAGAATTGATGACATAACAGTGGAAGCATAGGTATGACTGAAGCACTTAATTACCCTAATGGCAGTTTTACATGAATGTCCCACGATATACTTTTACGAATTTGTGAAATTAGTATTTATTTTTTTCCTCAGGAAATTTGATGCTAGAAACGGAGGTTTTCTGATGAGAGAATGAGTTCTACATCTTATAACTGCTTGAATGCCCTTCCTTTCCATTCTACATTCTACATATAGGAATTTTTGGGGTACTATCTAAGAACCCCGTGTGGGCCTCATGCCAAATGGTCGCTCGTTTTGACTTAATTTCCTCAATAAACTCAAACTTGGACAAAGCATATCTGAAAGGTAGGCGAACTCTGGTTTAGTTTAATTGCCTCGCGTCTCAATTTATGAATATGAGGTTTCACATGAAAGTAATACAATCAAGGAACTTTTTATTGAGGCAAACTTTTACATTATATTTACATTTACCAAGAAGTCGATTTTTCCCACCTGTTCAGTATATATTTCCCTGTTCAGTATTGTCTATAATTTTATTTTCGACTTGGTTGGAATCGTAAATACAGTAGCTATGGGAAAATGTTGTATGTGGATGACATGAATGTTTTGATAGTTTTCAGTGTAAACTACTTGTTATAAATGTATTAGAATGACTTTAAACGGTGATTCGTTCAACAAGAGGAAAATTCAGGTGAAGATATGAAATTGTTCATCATTGCATTGTGTGCTGTTTGTTGTTCAAGAAAAAAATAAAGCCCGGAATCACTACCCTATAGTACGTTAGAGATTAAAACAAATTAATGACGCACTTTATTCATAAATAGAGGATTTGAACAACAAATAAGAACCCTTAGAATAATTTTAAAGTTTTAGGAGAATGCTTCTTATATGTCGACGCTTGTAAACTTGTATTATATTGAACTAATACCCGCCATCATGTTGACTTTTGTGGACTGTGTCCCTCTTCCGTTTATTACAACGAAAATAATGTGATTTTTTTAAGCATTTTCGTGTAACTTAGGATGTTAGACACTGAGATGTGAAACTGACATGTTCTGTCGCGCTGTGAGTGGCCATAAGTGATCATATGATGTGAGGATGGGCGAAAAAGCCAAGTAATTGACCACTTTGCATCTTTTCTCAGCTGAAAAGATGGCAATAGGAAGTGAAGACAAACCAACACTGGCCCACATGTTGCCTTAAGATGACCAAAATTATCGTGTAAATCCAAGTTAAGGCTTATTCACCGTGAGCAGATCATAAAATCTAAGGGATTATAAATATTTGAACGTGTCAGTAACCAAAACATATAGACGTAATGAAAGGAAAAAAGTGTGAAAAGATTGTAAAAGACTTCATGTCCGACTTTGATTTATGGGCCGCGCGCATTACTGGAACACGAGGTCGGGGCACATTTCGCGGCGGATAGTTGAAATTTCTTTCAGTGAAAATGACACCACTTTGTGTTTTCCGCAAAAACATTTTCCGTTTATATTGGTAATTGGAACACCCCTTGTGTAGTGGAAGGTCACGTCATGCCATTTAGAGCGGGGAACGTAAATGGTGTACGAAATTTGATTGCGAAATTACGGACGTTGAAGACGCGGAATGGGATATGAAACCACGCAAACTTCGACTCATCACTTCAACTTATTTGCCATTAATGACTCCTGCCTCCATTTTATGCCCACCCAGAGGGACTGTGGAGTACAGCACAAAGATAATGACCAGGTAAGACTATTCTATTACTCGCTTATCATAATTTACCATTATTGTTATCTAGGTATTGATATTCCCCTACTGTAATGGGTCCCATTTTGGTCACATTTCCTTTCGTGTGAGTTTAAATCAACCGCTCGGAAATACGAGGAAACTAAACCTTTACATAGGCGTGAACATGGGTATGCAAACTAGTGTGAAAACTAACTTGCTTTAGTTAAAACGGAATTTGCGCATTGCGTAGGACTTCAGGAACATTTTAAGGCTAGAAATAGTTGCAGATATACGTATCCCGAATTGATGATGAAAACTAGCAATGCACATGCAGGACGGGGCCAAATTATCTTGGATGTGTCCATTTTTGTAATCATTTATCAGGGAAAATGGACGCCAGTTTTACAGGTGATGGAATTTAACAAAATTAGTAACAAAAGATTCATGACAATGTGGAGAGTTGATATGGTATGATATTTTCAGTGGAGCACCTCTTTAATTCCATCAGTTTTATGTTTTCGTAGTGGGAAGGGCTTTGAAGTACAGGGAAACTGTGGGATTAAAAGTTCTCAAAATCGACAATTGACTGCTTAACTTAAGCATTTGTTACACTCGTTGAAAATGAGCAGGTAGTAAAATGAACAGGTAAGACACCTATGGCGTCTCGACTTCATTATGAAAAAACATAGGGACTGTCTTAAGTATGGCTGACGACAAAAGTTCTACCTGGCGCATTCAAGATAGCTTTATTCATTTCGCATGTCTTATACAAAGCAGTAAAGCTGTATCAAGGTAAGGAAACTTGGCTGTAGAGTGTAGAAGTGCCTATTTTTTCTTACCCACATGTGGATTCCTGTGAATGCCTGTATTGCATCGTAACTTTTGAATCCGATTTTGCAAATATGTTGGGTGAGTGTAGATGTTAAGTAGATTTAGGGCTCGCATGACGTGTGTAACATTAAAATAAGCCGATGATAATGCTTTGTACGTAATGGAAATTTTCATTACTCATACAACCCCCACGTTTTCTCCACGCTCTGTGACATAGCCCAAGCACTAACGATTTATTTGATATCGAGAGATGTGTTTTGTGAGCGAGAAAGGAAAAATCCCACACTTTTGAATAATGTTTTACAGTGGCGACAAAGAATCCATGATTGTAAAACTATCAGATCTGTAAAACTGGCGTTCCTTTTCTTGACTTTTATCCGTATGTTGAGTTCTGAGTTACTTTTATCAAAATAGCCAAATGAACTTGACTTGCTTTAGAGGATTTTGTATTATAGTTCACGCTTGATAGCGAAAGGCCTCCCCTTAATGATGTATGCGCATACAATGTTCAGCAGTGGGCAGGGCCCTTAATGGTATGAGATTTTAGGGGAAAAAAATTGAAGGGCAGTATGAATAAATGCATTAGGCTTTGCTATAGGGTACAAAACTTCATTTGCGTAAAATTATTTATCATTTGATGTTATTAACAAACATTCAGAATGATTTATAACTGTGGAATATGGGGCAAATGAGTATTATAATACTCATTAACCGGAACTTCTCAAAAGAACCAGCCTCTCAGTGGTCAGCTCGTAATTAAGGTGAATTAAATACAAAAGTAGAGAACGAGCATAAATTGTAGTCAACGTTAAGAATATCTCGAAGGAGCGATTGATGGTCTGTTTACTGCCAACATTTGGTGAAAAGGATAGAGTGAAAAATGTTTTTCTCTTAACCTGACAGCATAAACTAGGTTATTAATCAGTAGGAAGTCACAATCACGCTTTCTGGAAAAGGAACCACTGAAGTGGTTGGTTTTGGGTGGTTTCGAAGTGGAAATCACGTAATTCCCATTCGCGCTTGCGGAAAATATGTCATTGAAAGAATCTTCTCGAAACATTGAAGTGTCGATGACTCAGGGTAGGCTAGATGAAAATTCCCAGTGAATTCTAAGAAACATCTTTTCTCAAACTGGAATAGATAGTTGTCAGATTTTCGATAATTACAGGAACTCTATGGGGAAGGCGCAGGGGAAAGGAATGCATCAACTATGAATATATAGTATTTTAGCAGTTTGTTGCCGACGACCATCAAGCTTCTAAACTGGCTTGGTTAGAATAAGTTAATTCAATCGAATTTTATATCATGTAACACAAGCAGATTTAAACAAACTTGATGTATGACTATATTAACTTTGATAAAAAAAAAATTCATTACCCTTAATTTTCACAAATACGTTTTTACGAATAAAGTTTGGCTCCAACGAAAGAAGAAAAAATTAACCTATGGGATGTGTGCTGTGAATGTTAAATTGTATAAATATGTCTCATATTTTGTAATATAGTCTTTGCTGAAGTGTAGTACATCCTGACATGGGCCACATGCATAATGAGAGTTATGTGGTCTTGGAATTATCTTTAACACCTGAAGGTGTTACAGATTTTTCGTTTGGCGGATGTAAGCTTACGTTGACGGCCTTAATGACCCGGGCAGTTGATAGGCCTGAGGCCCAAACAACAAACCAACATCCTGACGATGATTCACTTACTGCTTTTCCATCCTCACAGGACGAGATGGAGAGAGTGGCCTCCACAGCTGTGCGTACCGGCGCGGACGAAAGCCGCCCTGCCGACGGACCGGGCCAGTTTGTGTCGTTAGTACCTTCGTCGTCGTCTTTCATGGCCGTACTGTTTCGTTCGTCGTCGGTGTGCAGGCGGCCGAAAGACGTGACTGCCACGGCCCCGACCTCGTGCGACAAGGACGACGACATAAGCCTGAGTGGCTTGGCGTCTTTGCTGAAGGACTATCGCCCTGAGGACCACGACGTTCTCTGCGAGGAGTCCGGACCTGAGTCCTGGGTGGACTGGGGCGGACCTGAGTCCTGGGTGGACGGCTGGCCCCCGTCCACGCCTGTCTCCGACCCCGCCGGACCCGAGGCCTGGGTGGACGGCTGGGCCCCGTCCACACCTGTCGTGGTCCCCGTCCCCAAGGAACTCCCAGAGGAGAGGAACGTCATCGAAAAAGGTAGGTTGAGGTAGAACGTAGTAATGCGATGGTAAAGGTGATTCTACCGGTTATTGTTTCATTTGGGGATAACTGCTTCAAGATTTTAGAAAGTGTGTTGACCATGGGTCCATGAAGTCGTTCTGTGTGTATGTATTCCTGGGAAAAACCACGCTGAATTTAGCGTGCAAGTGATGTCATTGTGGAACGATCTATTTCACGTCATTAAGTGTAGGGTGTGACGTTTATAACCACATGATATTCATGTTTTGCATGGTTTGAAGACGGCATATGATATAACTTCTGTCGTCTGTGTATTATCTGCTCTGAGATAATGTAATCTTGCACTTTTAATGCATCCCCTGTGAATGTGGAAGTAGGACCGTTTATGGAGGTCACACTCGGTTTTTGAGGGCTAGTGGTCGTGGTCATCATCCAGGATTGTACAACAGTTGTACACACGCGCGCTCGCGCGCTAGATACAGCGTTGTTGATTTAATTGCGACCGTGTTAGGTGCTTGTCAGCCACGCTGTTGGCCACCGAGTGAGAAGCGTAGGTAGGTAGGTAGGTAGCCCTAGGCTGGTTCTAGGCTGCTGGTGCTGGTTAGAGAGGCAAACTCTGCCCTCTCCGGGTCTCCAGCCTCCGTCACCGGTCGCCCACCACTCCAGGCCCTCTCGTGGCGTCCTCGAACACTGCGGTGCGTGCTCACGGGTCGCTACCCTCCCCACTCCAGTGCTGGAATTGATATGAAATTATGAACTCTTAGTCTTGAGAGAGAGAGAATTTTACATTGCATGTGGCTTAGTCGGTTGGCTTATGGTGTTTTAGAGTCTTGAGCTGTACGACCTTGGGGATGTGATAATCGTAGCATGCAACTGATTGATTACATTACCTCCTGGTGGACATTTTTGTTCGTGTGTCATTTGTGATAGGTACTCGGTGAGGGGGGTTTGATGATATTGGGGGTCTGGACAGGGCCCTGGCTGACTCTGATGTCAGTAACGCTAACCGCTACACCACATAGGCACATGTGGGTTTGTTCTTTTTCAGTGTACTTGAATGTTTTGTGTTGGTTCGCAATTTAGCACTTTACCCTCCCAGGTTAGGTATTTTGCTTTTTCGTTTGTTTTCTGATGTTTTTTGTACAAAAGGACCCGTGATGTACAGGCGGCGATTGTCTGTGGGTCCGTCTACGCTTCTTGCCGTAACTTCACTTTTTTTTTTTTTTTTTTTTTTTTTTTTGCTGTTGAACTAGTCGGTCTAGCTGGCGCGGGCATCAGAGCTGTTGTTCTCCAGGGCATACGTATATGGCCTCGTGGGCGAGTGCTCCTTGCACCCGACGGTCTACATCAAATATGGCGGTTCGAATCCCTGTGTTTGTGGGGAATTGAAGTGCGAGAGGGATGTGCTAATATAGACAAACACCCAGTCGATGGTGCCTCTTTTTTTCTGTTGGGGAGGGGTGGGATGGGGTTCATTTTAAAAGGAATGTAGTTTTAAAGAGGTCGGCTGTGGATAAAGATAGATTTCAGGTGTTGTGTAATACCAGATGAGCTTCAGGGATGTTTTTGTGCGTTTCTGTTGTTGTTGTTGTTGTTGTTGTTGGCTGGGAGGAGGGTTAAGAGTGTTCGTGTTACCGTAAAAAAAAAAGTAAAGGTGCAGTTCGAAAGCTACCGTATCCCCGTTATTATTGATAAATGGTTTATCGTTGCTAACAAGGTGCAGTGAACGGTTCCCGGCTGAGCTGTGATGGGACTAGGATTTATTGCACTGTCGTACTTATTATTTTATTTATATTTATGTTGTTGTTGTTGTTGGGGGGGGGGGTCTCTCTTTTCGAGGCTGCCTGTGATATTGAAAGATGTCAGAAACTTACGAGATATAGCGAGATAAAAGCTGGAAGGCATGGAGATGATTGTAAGGAGAATAACCTGCGATGCGTTTTATAATTGTTTTCTCGGTTGCGTTGTGGTGATGGTGTAAAGACATGACTCTCAAGTCTGTTATCTTGATAGCGTCGTAGTGGTCGTATAAGATCACTCTTTATGTCTTGTGTTATCTTCTACTGCGTGTAAGTGGTCTTCAAAGATCACTCTTTATGTCTTGCGTTATCTTCTACAGCGTGTAAGTGGTCTTCAAAGATCACTCTTTATCTCTCGTGTTATCTTCACTGCGTCGTAGTGAGCGTCGGGGATTTTGTTTTTCCCTCTTAATGTGACCCTGACATAGTGGAGTCTGGGTGTGGCACCTGTGGTCGTAGATAACGACCTTGACGACTTGCTCTGGCTTTGGTGGGTGGTGGTGGGGGGGACAAGAATCTCCCTAGGGTCCAGCCTGTGTGCCCAGCCATACCCTTGTACATACTCGCTGCGTCCTACCCTTGTACCCGCTCTGTACCGGGCCTTATCGTGTTACATGCTATTTCCCATGCCCGCCTTCGTCTTCCAGCGCAGTCGTGCTCAAGGGTCGTACCGTCGTGCTCAGAGGACGCACCGTCGTGCTCAGAGGACGCACCTTCGTGCTCAGAGGACACCCCGTCGTGCTCAGGGGTCGTACCGTCGTGCCCGGAGGTCGTATGGTCGTTCTTAAGGGTTGTACCGTAGGGCTTCAGTAATTGTACCGTCGTCCTCAAAGGAACTGATTTAAACCTGGAGAGCTGGAAAATTTTCATCGAAAAGAGATTCCTCGTGTGAATATATGATTACTAAAACAGGAATTCTGGGACCTTTAGGATAATCCTGTATGGTAACGTCTCCAGATGTCGAAATATCCATTTTCTCGTACTTTTTCTCCGTTTATACAAAGGATTGGATGATCCGTCCTTGTGTAGAATACTGCTCTCAATCTTGGGTGGTTCTTGCTCTGCGTTCTTACAAGGTAAAGGTAAGTCGGAAACGGTCCGACTTATAAACTGTCCCAGACTAACCTCAGAATTAAATCACAAACCAGCTCCGCAATGTTGGTTCACTTTCCCTCTTCTCTAGGTATTACTTTGATTTTTGCTCCCGAGAGCTGGCTGCTTGTGTACCCCCCCCCACCACTAACGAGACCATGCAATATTCGGCAAGCTGCTGTGTCCATTGGCAACTTAAGGGTGGGTCGTTTTGTTAACTGTTTCTTTTTCGTACAGGTACAAGCTCTGAACCTCTTTTTCCCTCATGTCTTTCCCAATAACTATGACCTAGCACTTTAGAATCGTTTTTATGCTTTAGAATTCTTAAATACTTTTTCTCGTCTCTTCTTTATACTTTTTCTCGTTTCTTCTTTATCTCTTTCAATAACCTCTATATTTCAAACGTAAGGCCTGGCCTTTTTTTTGTCCGTCACTGGAGCCCCCAACATAAAAAAGAGAAATACCCAATTTCTGACTCAAGATGAGGGACGCCAACACTCAAGACGCCAGGTCCCCAAGGGCGGTGTCCAGGGCTGGTGGCCTTGAACCATTTTAGCCGACGACCGGTTTAAACTCCACCACCAGCCTGTACGACGGATGGGAACCCCCTTGAGCACCAAGGCTCCACCCTGAAGCACGATCCTTGAGCACCCAGGTGCGTCCCTTGAGCGCCGCCCTTGAGCACCCAGGTGCGACCCTTAAGTAGAATGGTACTGTCCCCGAACACAGTGGTACATATCCTTGGGTGTGATGGCATATCGTTCGACCTTAACTCTTAAGAGTGATCGTGTATGTTGTTTTCTGCGCCCTGTGCTCATGTATGCCGTTTTCTGCGACCTGTGATCGTGCATGACGTTTTCTGCGCCCTTCATTGTGGCCTCTGTGTTAAGGTGGATAAAGAGGTGCAAGGAGGCTCTCTGCTCTTTCAGGAGACGTCTGCTCTTCATTGTCCTCCCGCTTCTCTCTCTCTCTCTCTCTCTCTCTCTCTCTCTCCGTCTCTCAACTCTTCGATTTCTTCGTGTCATTGGACTCCACTTCGTCTTTCCGGTACTGGCAAAAGAATAAGAGAAGAAATGAGTGCTAGAGCCAAAAAGACCAGGCACCCACTCCTACTAACCACACCAGGTTCCCCGTGTTTAGAGCAATGTTGGCCTCGGTGACTGCGAGACAGTCCCCTTGGTTAGAGTCGGTTCTTGTCTCTTCTGCTGTCTTAATCTGTTGCGCATCTGAAGTAGCAAGATATCTCAATTCTGCTTCACGTAGGAGGATTTAGATGTCTTAAATCTGCTTCCCATTGGAGGATATCTTTCTCAATTCTGCTTCCCGTAGAATATCTTCTCAATTCTGCTTCCCGTAGGAGGATATCTTGTCTCAATTCTGCTTCCCGTAGAATATCTTCTCAATTCTGCTTCCCGTAGGAGGATATCTTTCAGTTCTACTTATACCTTGTTATCGATTCGCCAACACGACAGACTTGCAAAATGAGAGACAATCACAACCTTCACTCACCACCTTTACAGAGCAGTGTTGATGCTTCCTGTTTACATTCTCAGTTGTGCTTTACGTGTAACTATTGACCTCGCTGTTAAGTCTGTGTACAAGTGTCCTCGGCGCCAGAACAGCTTGCATATCGCCTTTGAACGTTCCCTATGTACATTTTCTTTCATCCTTTCAGTATATATATATATATATATATATATATATATATATATATATATATGAGAGAAAGAGCCTGAAGTAACTATGAAGCTATTCTGTGAAAAGCTACACAGTATATACTGATATAATGAGAAGTTATATACATAAATATATATTTTATTCAATAAATATAGTTTGTTACATGTATGCAGATAAAAGACTGCAGTTTCAACAGAAAAAATGGGACTGTGGGCTCCTTTGTAGTCCTTTTTGATTCCAGATGTAAGGAAGTTGGAAATGTTTCTTTGCTCAAGTCGATCATTCCGATGTTTACTAATAATATAGTTATCCGAATGTTGTGTCGCTTATACAGCTGATGATGTACGTTATGGGAGAATACATCCTTCTTTTTTCGTTGACCATTTTGTTAGCTACTTGCTCTTTGGAACGTGGTTGACGCTGTACCAGAGAACCAACCACGTTCTAGGCCGCGGGGGGAACGAGACGCCCAGAAAACTTGAGCAAGTCTCAAAATAATGTAGTTGAGTAAAGAAGTAGTCCCTCTTCCTAGACGTTACCATTAGGAAGGCGGCGCCATACGAGTGTGTAGTGGAATAAAGCGTATAACACTCAGTACAACTCTCTGGAACAGAAAATAGTAAAAAAAAAAAAAAGAAAATAGTAAAAAAAAGTGGGGGGGGGGGGGGGCGAGTTTACTTGACCTAGTTTTTGTGTGGAGATATGGACGTGAAGTGGTAATGAGCTCATAACACTCTGGTATTGGGGGTTATGTCGTTGTGTGTGTATGGTGTGGTGGTCTTACTACACTCTTGGTATGGGGAGTATGTAGTGTGTGTTGTATTAGGGTGTAGTGGTAATGGACTTATTACACTCTGGTGTGGGATGAATGTCGTGTGGGTAAGTTGTAGTGTGTGGGAAGTAAGAATTCAGTCTTGAAGTAAAGTTTGAGCCACGGACGAGATCATCACCAAACATGTTATCACTACGAGACGGCTAATTCCAACCGATTGTCCATCACGTCTTTGGAGAGCCTCTTGTCTTGCAGTGACTGGCAGTAGTATTGCACTGGCATCACCGTATCACTGTCCTCACGCAGCCTCCTGATGCAGTGAACTAGGTTCCGAACTTTTATCTGAACTTTTTTCCGTTTTCTCCTCCCGGCTCTCGCGGTCCGATTGTTCTAGGTGAAAGAGAACTTTCTGGATGCGCATCTTGGCCAGGGACTTGGATTTGCCGCTGAGTTTCCTGATGGCGGCAGCAATGTACCTGCCGAAGAGCTCCTCCTCTTCGTCCAGGATGTGGTCGGGGGCCGCGGCGGCGTACCTGTGGACCGAAGTGGTCTCTGGGGTCTGCACGGATTCCTTGTCGTGCTGAATGGCCTTCACCACCGCCGCCATCTGGTCCTTCGCGGTCGGCGGACCCCTGGATCGACCCTGGCTACCGGATATGTTCTTGATTTGGATCGGCAGGCTATCGAGGGGTAGGTGCTGAAGCTTTCGTATCTCTCCTGAAATGAAACGAAACGTTTGATATCAGAAACACACACACACACGAGTTTCCTCTGTGCTTCAGTTATGAAATAACAGGAATGACTACGACTACAGAATCAATTAAGAGAGTCGCTTCAATTTAGAAATAACTGGAATTACCACGACTGAAAAATCAAGAAAGAGTCACTTGAATTTAGACTCGCAATTTCCATTTCATGAATTTTCCCAAAGATCGTGGAGGCTGCCGACTGACCTTCGACGGAGGACACGCCGTCGCTGGCTTCCAGGTCTTCGTCCATCCACTCCACCACCTCGTCCTTGATGGGCTTGCCGTCCACCGTGGTCACCATGAGCTCTTCGTGGGCCGAGTTCGAGTTGTCTTCTTGTGCCTCCGAGGCCTCGTTTTCCTCCTCACACAGCACTGTCTCCACATCCCCAGGACCCACCCAGTGACTGCAAGGGAGAAAAGGAAATATCTGTCAAGTACAAACGTTTAAAAAAGGTTTTTCCTGATTATTTCAGGATAAATCTCCCTGACTACAATCTTTTGTCTTGGAAAAACGCAATCAGCATTGAGCTGTCTAATGCCTTCGGCACACAGTGATATAGAGTATCCCTGTGCAGTGATAAAACATTGAGTTAGAAGGGTGTTGGTAGTGGTGAAGAATGATCCAGTGGAGACATTAACTAAACTCGAAAAATAAGGATGAGATGAAAGTGAAAGAATTCTGAAAGAACTGGGAAATAAGAATGAGATGAAATTTGAGAAATATTCTATGGTCGTTTCGTGTGGTTATGAGCTTCGTTAAATTTGCCTTTGGGAGGGTGGACGACCAGGGAGGTGAGGCGTAGTTTAAGGTGGAGCAGGGGAACGAACTGTTTCGTAGAGAAGGAGCTGAAGAACAGGTTCAAGAGCACGGATTTCGGCCAAGTAAACAAAGGGAAAATTATTGGTTTTGTGGAAAAGTCGAGACCTGAGTGGACGCAACCAGTGCGGTTGGCGTGTGGATCCATTATCATCAAGGGTAAGACTAGGCACAAAGATTCTAATGGTCCTTTAAAACTAACAGAGTAACTACAAAGTAACTATAAACAGGCAGTTACTCAGTTAGGTTTGAAGGCACGTATCTTGAATCATTTCAGGACGTTAGAAAGTAAAAGTGTTGAGCGCATGGTACACATGCTTATTTAAGGATCAAGGACCACTTCTGTTGCTAAAAGAGAGAGAGAAAAAAAGATGCATGTTGTGTGAGACAAGAGCATTTACGTCACGGGGCTGCCCAGTATGACCTCGTGGGTACGGACGGTGGGGAACTGAAAAGGACAGTAGGGGTTAGGTGGCGATACTGTCACCAATTAGTATATCAGAGTCCTCTCTCTGGTATCTACTGATATGTTGGTGGTTCTTATATCTATTCTGTTTTAGAAAAGATGAAGATCCCATCACGATAATATTTACAAAGTATTAAGGAATGTTGAAGAATACAGAAATTTCAGCGAGGTACAATCTCAAGCACGTAGGCTCAATTTGTTGCTGTTAGTATTTTGAAAACTGATATTTTTCCTGTTATCTACCGAGGGGCGCTGCGTGTTTGGTTCCGATTGCTTTTCCATATAAGAATTTCGGGCTCGAGAAACTGGTTTTGCCGGACGCACGGGTTGGATTCCCCTCCTATGTAGCTTTCTGCATAGATCATCCACATTCAGAGGACGGTAGGACAGGCCCCCAAGGTCAGCGAAGATGGTGGCGTCGTATGATTCACCCCGGATTTCTTATTGCTGGCCTTGTATCTAAGGCCTTTACATATTTATCAAAGACATCGTGCGCACAAGTCGCGATTATGATGGTCCAAGATTACCAGTGGAAATTTTAGTTCAGAATTATCTGCAAATTTTTGTTATTTATGAACGTAGCCTAATAATGAAGAGTTCGAGTTGAGAGTTAGACGATTTCTTTGATAAATACAAACTCTTCACTCGCCATGGACTTTGCTGTATATAATTCAAAGTCTTCTTCACTGTTTCAGTCTCCTTTGGAAGTTAGTGAGTTAAGAAATGACCATTTGACCACTTAAGCTGGTTTTCTGATCCTCTACTGCCGGTTTAAAACATCAAAATACCCTTAGCCCTGTGTCTTCTTAGGAATGACCCTACATGGATATGGCCTCCAATAACTGTCAAAACATAGCCATGAGTCGTTTTCATCAACTAAAGACCTCCAGAATGCCTTGTTCTGCGCCGTTAAAACCAGTTCACAGACCTTGAAGTATCATCCTATTTGGCATAGGTTCACTCACCCTCGTTTTCTTATCTGGCGTAGGTATAGATATTCACAGAAGTTGATGTTTACTGTGTGTTTGTCGATCATTCGTCCCTCAAGTTTTCTGGGCTACACATGGATTTATGGGCGCCCTACCTCTCCTGCAAATAATGACACATACTTTCCTTACACTACGGCAGGACGACCGGGCAGTCTAATGCGCCATTAAAAGGAATTGACCACGCGATTTATGGTTAGGCGACCACCTGCTGGTATATCGATGTTCTCTTGGCATGGGCGAGGCCAAGTTTCGCCCCGTTTTATCGTGTTAAATTAGCTCTCAAAGCTATATCTTTTTTTTTCTCTCTCTCTTACGTTTATACAGTTAGATTCCTCAGTTCACGAGCATCGCCTTTTTTTTTTTTTTTTCACCCCTTAAATGGTGGGGCTCTTGAACAGTGATGGATTACTTTATGACGCGACGCCTTCCGTGTACAGAGTAAGCGCAGCGGTAACTGACAGGGAAGTTCCCAAGTGAAAAGAGTCATATCTCGCTCCCGGGTGGTCATTAAATCCCTCTCTGGGGTACATGATCTCCTCCCTGGGGTCATAACCTCCGCCCTGGGAGGTATTAATATCTGGGGTTAAATCTCTCCCTTAACATAATAACCTTTGGGGCGATACATATGGTCTGAGGGTTCTGGAGTGCTTCCTGGAGTCGTAAATTCCAGCCGGGGGTCGTAAATTATTCCCTGGGGTCACAAACTCCTCCGTGGCATCAGTCCCTGGAGGTCATAAGTCCCTCTCTGGGTCACATGAACTTTGCTTTGGTGTCATATAAATCCCTTCCTTCGGTCATATAAACCTCCTCCCGGGGGTATCAAGCACTACCCTGGGGTAGCAAACCCCTCCTTAAGGTTATATACTCACCCTGGGGTTCATAACCCCTTACCCTGGGGGTCATAGGTCCCTCTAAGAGGTTATATGAATCCCACCGTGAGAGCATACGTGTTGTATGGTATGAAACACCGTGGTCTATACCAGCGGTGATTGGTATAGGACCTTCTGTCTAGTATCAGGTCTCTTTATATTGCGACGAGAAGGTAAAGTTATTCGACGAACTAATTTGCAAACCTAACCTTCATTCCAAGTCAAAAGTTAAGGTTAATTTGATGCCATTTTTTTTTCATTACCTAATATTAACCAAAATTAACAAGCTTAACTGTCCGGGGCGTTTAAGTTCAGATATCGTGTAGTCGTCTTTTTCTAACAACTGAAGCTGCAATTTTAAACTCCATTGTTTAGTTATATGTTTACTGGACTTTGTTCTCTGGTAAAATCGTCGACCCTGTTTCCTTCCTACAAGCCAACGGTACGATTCTCTGGCTATTGATATTTCCTTGGAGACTGTATGGTATGTTTAGTTTTTGCAGCTTTATAGTCAAACGTGTCAGTGTGAGTGGCATCTGACGTACGAATACAAGAAACGTCATCTTGTATAAGGCACGGCATCTTGTATAATCCCTTGTCTGGCCTGTAACTGGTTCTTTGTTTACTGTTTTCTGTTGGTAAAGTTTAACAACTGTTGTATACAGGAACAGTGTTGTCCTGTTGCTTCGTAGGTGCGGTATTAAACAAGGTGTAGTTTTTTTTTTTTCTATGTCCCGTCAACACACAGTAATGTATGGGGTACATATGTGTCGTCTCCCCTGCCTCCGTCTGTCTTAGTGGATACATTCTTGTTAGAACGGAAACTCAAAAGAACAATGTATGATAGAAAACTTCATACTTATACTATATATGCCCTACCTGTGGAGTTGCCTCGCTGATTAAATTCTGGGATGAGGGAAAACTCGTGTTTTTGCATATTGTTTACCTCAGGAAGTGGGACGTTCAAAATGTAAACGTGAATGCTGATTAAAGGCGTATCATGGAATACAGCGTTTTGCAAATCAATGAGCTTACTGGCTTTTATTTTTTTCTCCATAACTCTTGGCGGGGACATAGGTAACTGAAGTGCTTTTCTTTTTTACCTTTTAACATGATTATATGTCTTACGGTCATTTAAGAACGTCTTTTTTTTTTTTTTTTTCTATTCAGCTTTGGTGATTAATCTGTTCGTACATACATACAGCAGGTGCTGTGATAAGAGGGATAACGATCTTAAAACTGTTAGTAGTTCCAGTTCAATAAGGTGTGTGTGTGTTTGTGCAGAGCAAGATCCTATTACCGCTCTTTATCACCCTTATGACTCCACTGATCCGTCGTTTTTAAAATACAAACAATTATTTAAATGCGTGTCAGCTGTAAAATTTTGTAATCAACTTTTTTTTATAACTAAATCATTTTTTTTTTTTTTTTTTTTTTATACTTTGTCGCTGTCTCCCGCGTATTGCGAGGTAGCGCAAGGAAACAGACGAAAGAAATGGCCCAACCCCCCCCATACACATGTACATACACACGTCCACACACACAAATATACATACCTACACAACTTTCCATGGTTTACCCCGGACGCTTCACATGCCTTGATTCAATCCACTGACAGCACGTCAACCCCTGTATACCACATCGCTCCAATTCACTCTATTCCTTGCCCTCCTTTCACCCTCCTGCATGTTCAGGCCCCGATCACACAAAATCTTTTTCACTCCATCTTTCCACCTCCAATTTGGTCTCCCTCTTCTCTAAATCATGGGACCATATATATAAAAAAAAAGCGCAATTTTCGTCGGAAGTGGAGGGAAAAGGTTTTAGCGGTCTCTTTAATATCAATTCACGGTCTGATAGTTGATCTCCCACCTCTTTTATTTCCTCGTTGAAGGCACTGTGGTGTACTCCAGTATATTTCACGTGTATAGGTGTGAAATACAGTTTTCGGTTGCAACGTCGATGCAAAATATAATGCAGTCAGAGGTATTTTGACTTGCATCTTGACACGGTGCGTTAAAGAACTGTATTTGCGTGATGACTCGTTTGAAAACCTCTGGAGGGTGTCACGGTAATAGGTCTACAAAGTTAACCTTACTGAAAAATTCCTGGCACTTTTAGTAGCTACAAAACCACTGTCAACTATATAGTTTCCTGTATAGCGCGGGCATCGCGGAAATTACCCCCCCCCCTCCTTACTGCAAACTTTAACTACGTTTTGCTGTTTCCTGTACAATGGGCATCATAAGTTCAGTTTTATGGTGGTGTTCTGAACAGTGGAGTGGTCTGACTTCAACTGCTTGCAGATTTCTGAAATTACATCACGAGCTGTTAAGAAAAAAAAAAAATGCCGCCGGAAGGACCTTTTTTTGGGAAAGTTGCCCGAAAATATCAAAAATGACAAATGGAAGGTTCTGAAAACACCGAACATGAAAAATAATTGAATAACGCACGATAAACGTGTTAAATTTTCAGTTTCCCAGAGGTTCTTAAGCAATTAATTTCACGATCAGTATTGTATAGATTCAAGTGAAGTTCATCAGGTATAAGATAAAAGCATGCTTATTTAATAAGATCATTTTACTGCACGTGTAGAGGAGACCAGTTCGATGTCGTAACTTTATCCAAGTGCTTTGGCTAAGCTTATCCAACCGCAACCCTATCCTAATCCTAAGCTGACCTTGAAGGGTTATTGTTTGGGTATCGTAAAAGTAGCCACGGAGCTGTACCAGTTAACGTACTTGATCTGGCCCTGAACCGTTACCATAGCCTAACCTAACCTAACGCTTGATCTGGCCCTGAAACGTTACCATAGCCTAACCTAACCTAATGTTAGCTGCTTCCTCTTATTTATCCTCTCATTTTTCTGGCAAAACTGAGGACCTCGACGTCTTCTCTTCGCCCCTGAAAGATTATATATCTTGTGATTCGAAAATCTAACAGGTGATTTGTATTTATACTCGGATGGGCAGCAGAAAACCGTTTGGGCTATCCAGGGCCTTAAGGGATTTGAATTAGTTTCACATCCCACATCGCATAGAAAGTCTCTGAATTTGGCAGTACCCTAATCCAGCTTCAAAAACGGTTACAGCGTGTCGCCGCGTCGGGATGATGTAGATATACTGTTGGTATATTCAGTAACTGATACTGATAAAAAATTAAGAACCAGCTGAAAGAGGATTTAATGGGCTTCAGTAATCAAAGTTATTTTTATAAGAGGCATGCTTGAAGTTGGTAACATGGTTTGACACAGTTTCAGGACCAAAGGAACTATTTCGTAATGTTACTGACGGTTAATACTTATAAAATCAGCCTCTAGTTCTTACCATTGCTGCATATGCACAGTTACAGGAGTGTATATATATATATATATATATATATATATATATATATATATATATATATATATATATATATCCCGTTCCTTATAGTCACTTTTATACTTTTACCATGGCAATATATCTTGTTCAAAACCATAAAGAAGAGAGTATGTAACTTTACAGCCAAACTGTGAGGTACTTTTTTGGAGGGGGGGGGGGGGGGGGGCTCGGGGGCAGTACCTGGGTATGGCGGAGTTCACGTCGGGGTCCGGTGGTCTGTGGCTGATGTACGCGTTGAGGAAGTGCATCTGGTCGAAGAATTTCCAGCGCGGCCACTTCTTCACCTTATCCTTAACCATGAAAGCCTTCCTGTTCCTCACGTACACGTCCCTCAGAGTGCGCCACCTCTCCTTGCACACCCTCCACGCTCCGGGGCAGCCGATGTCGTTGGCAATGTCCGACCACGTTTGAATGCACTTGCGCGCGTCCTTGTAGTCCTTGTGGTGGATATCGTACAGGTGCGGGTGCTCCTTCACCTTGGCAATCAGAGTCGCCTCGTACAGGTGGCGTGTGGTCGTCATGGCCGCGCCGGCGGTGCGATACGTGTGCGTCTGGGCGGTGGTGGTTGAGGAGCGGCGGCGGGCGCGGCGTCTGTGGCAAGTGGACGCGTACGACCAATCACCGCCCGGGATATTATCGACGCGGGGACGAGAGGAGCCCGGCCGGTGGAGGCGGTGGCGGGCCGCGCGTCGGTCGCTCGCTCGTATACACGGACCGCTCGCCCTGGCCAGCTTAGCCTCCCCCTGACGTCACACACATACACACACACCACCACCACCACAGTCGTATGTTGCGTCTATAAAGCTTCAACCACAGTCGCAGAGGAGGGGTCCACGCGAAGTAAGGCCGTGGTATACCTCTCAGCACTCCTAATATTGTATACCGAAGCACAGGCACGACGAATGCCCGTCCACACCAGTGCGTGGGAGACAAAGAACTGGATGAGGAGTCACGTGACTCCCTGGGAGGTAGTCGGGCAGCGTCGCACAGACTCGGTTCGTGTCGGCCCGTCAGTCGTGCGGTGTTGCGCACCCCACACACTCATTTTTTCTCTCTGAATTTAAGCAGCCATTCTATCCCTGCAGAGCATCAGCACCTCGCTTCACGGGACTCAAGTAATGATCTGGATCTACTTCAGGAGGCTTGTGTCCCCTATCTTGACCCAGGATGCACGCAAATTTGAGGTAGCGCCGCTTCCCTTGGGAACGTCGCAAGCAATTTGTGTGGATCCTCCTCCGGCCGGCTGTACGTTCCCTGATCACTCGCTGTGAGTGCTTTAAGGGCCTTGCATGCTATGTGGGTGTGTGTATGGTAATAGAATGATCTCGAAGGTCTAAATAGGTCAAAGCTTAATTTTCCGGATATTACAAGAATACTGACTGCCTCTGTGATTATCCCTGGCTTGTCGTTAGGCCTAAAACCCAGTTAACCTACCACTCAGCTGTAAGTGGTACTTCATCTCTAGGCTTACAATGTGTTTGAAAGAGAGATGGTCGGCCATTCTATTGCTCATGCCTCTGATTGTTTCTATTAAGAGGTGATAGAATTAATAGTAATTTGACGTTTGTATCTCTTAAAGCTTCACTTCATAAAGCAGTCCAGCTATGTTAAGCAAGCATGTAATATGCTTGCACTGATCCCTCTGTAGTTCTGTATCATACCAGATAATCGCATTGCGGCAAGGTGAGAATTGCCATCTCGGACCCACATTTCCATCTGAGGAGTGAGTATTTATTACTTTTAGAGTCACAGGAACCTCACAACTGTGCAGCATCAGAAGCAACGTGTTGTGTGTATAGGTAAGAACGAAATCTAGCCTAGCGTGGTTGACCTAAGATAGATTTATACCACAGCATAGCGCTTATTATAACAACCTTCTTGATAATCATTGTGCATCGTGATGGTCTTAGTGCGCGACGTATATTAGAACCACCATGATGCGTTTATAAGGATATTAGAACGCAGCCTAACCTAGCGCGTTTATAACGATACTAGAACGCTGCTTTACCGAGCGCGTTTTTAAGATATTAGAACGCAGCCTAACCCTTTTATTTATTAATATATTATGGCGGTCTAACATAGTTATTGTTTATAACGCTATTAGAACGCAGCCTAACCTAGCATTCATAATGTTATTAGAACGCAGCTTAACTTGCACCCATCCCAGTTAGCATACTCTACCTTCACCCTGGAAATGACTAACTAACCTTTGTCGTGTTGTTTCACTGTTTTGACCACTTCATATCTGCGCCGCAGAAGAGCAAGCCATCGTGTGTGTAAGAAAAACGTTCAAAAAAATGCAACCCAGGAAATGCAACTGTTTGTAGCGTAATGGTACTTAACGCGTCACTGATGGTAGCGCTGTTAAGTGTATTATGCCGGTTATTTCATGGGATGTAATGTATATTCATATATTGTTATTCAGTAGCGTCGTTAGTTCCCGCATTGATGCCGTGACGTCATTGTCTCTTCAATTGTCATCAGACACATCCGGCTTTGATACAGGCGTGTTCTGTTCCGGGGGGGGGGGGGGGTGGGCCTACTGTACACGAGAAGCGATCGTTGTCATGTTTCAGTTATACTGACAGCCCTGTAGAAATTAAGGTACGAAGGTCCGGGCGGTTTGGGGAGTGAAGTACGCTCTTCGAAAGTGCTAGGATCTTTGTATTATTTTCCGAGTGGTTGTCGATATATATATATATATATATATATATATATATATATATATATATATATATATATATATATATATATATATATACACACACACACAGGAAAATGGAACACGACAAGTTCCCAAGTACATTTTCGTGCAATAATCACATTGTCAGGGGAGAGATAAGAATGAGATAGTAGACATAGACCAAATAGTCATTTGATAAAAAAGGAAGGGATGTAGCCAAGACGTGGTGTTTTGCATATACTGGATCGCGTGCACCACTGTGACCTCTTACAATACCTTGTGCAGGCAAACACACGTCACCACAAGCCACAGGTATTCATAGTCCCATGAGTCGTGAGTGAGGTGTGCGCTGGGGTCGCGGGTGACCTGAACTTCGGCCGGAGTCCGTATAATGTTCCTGTACCTCTTGCCCTCCCGTCAGCGTCCCAGACACGATCCCCACTTGGAAGATTGGGAAAGGGTCTGGGTGTTGTGGTCGGGTCCCAGGCGCCGAAAAACGAAAGTGTTTCACAAGCCAATCTCGTACTCGTAGCATTGTTGAGTGAAGCATGGCGTTTAATACATGACAAATGGTCATGATTCTCGAATTGACCGCCATGGATAGCTTGATTGTATGCGTGACAGTGCTTGTGGTTGTAACCATGCTGAAAAGTGCTTCGTGATTGGGTTTGGGGGGAATACAAAGGGTTCCTTAAGTGACTAGTAGACCCCGGGCAGCAGCTGTGGTCAGGTGAGACAGGTGTGTGTGTGTGTGTGTGTGTGCGCGCGCGTGACGTCTCACCACCCGGGTCACATTACACCGTGCTGGTCCTTATTTTAACGGCCCCTGACCCTGACCTCTGAATGGGCTGCGTCCGATTCCATGCCCTCGGGGAGCTTTCCGTTACCCACGCGTCCAGAGCAGGTTGATGCAGAAGTTTGCAGGGACTTCGGTAGTCGTATCCCAACTCAGATGTTGATGGCCTTAGATATCTTCACCAGTACTCAATAAATCAAGAATTGACAACGAATAGAAAACGCATGGAAGGCTGCAACATGGCCGGCTCTCTATGTGAGCATTCGAACGTATTCAACGACCCGATTTGGCGCCAAGGAAAAGATTTCACCCGAGTCTTTCCTACCCACCGAAGCCTTGATGCGAACGTCATGAGTCTCTGGTCCCCCGCCGTCAGGCGGATATTGGTTCCGTCACAGGAACGTGCGGTACGCTATTGCACCTTCGAACGGCTCACTCCTCAACATAGCTGTAGCTACGAGACGCTGGTTGATGAAGACTCGTAGCATTCGGTTCAAGAACTGGGCGGGGTCTGCCGTGAGTGGCTATGCAGTAAGGCTCCTTGAATACCTGGTTTGAGCGTTCTTCCAACGAGCCTTCAGGTCTTGAGTGTGATCTGGCAGTACCAGGCTCTCGTCGGAAAAGGACACGAACCGTATTGTTCTGAAGAACATGTGGAAAGTTTAATAGAATCACTGCCTACCCCGTTTCCCCTCCCAAGGATCCCGTCCTTCGGAGGATGCGAGTTAGTCTCCCTGGAGCCAGAGGACTCGTCTGGAGTCACCTGCCGCCCTTCCCCTGACGGGTTGGAGGCTCTACCTTGATGCCCTTACAAGTCACTGTGGCTCTCGCACAGCAGCAGGAGCAGGCCTAAGGTATTTCACTCTGCCATTCACGATCATGCCATTTCGACTCCAACAGTTTCGCTACCAAGTCCATCGGAGGGTCTTTATGACCACCAACCCTATAATGCGTCACGTCGGTCTGTAACCACGCACAGGCAGCAAAGCCAGCGGAAATGTACAGGCGTTCCTGCAAGACCCTGTCAGTAGAGAAGGTGTTTTGGACTGTGATTCACAGAACCCTTCCAGAGATGAACGGAAGTCTAGCCACACATCTTGTTAGGTAGTTAGGATGATTTAGCTTCTTCTTGAATGTCATCACTGGATCATTTCCTACATTATATACAATCTCAGACATCGAATAGATGATCTAACTGACTCCGTCGAGCAAAATCGTATTGTTATGATTTGCCTCAAGGGTCCATTCTCCTCCCCCTTACACACAACCCTTGTGTCAGTAGGACAAATCTGGGTATCGCAATGACATGAATTCTTGTGGTTGTTGACCCGGTTGTGGTCTTGGTCCTCATGTCCACGGCAGTATTCTGTCATGATTTCGTCTGGGAATCTGACCCCCATGATGAGGTTTTATCAACTCTATAAGCTGCTATCAGTGGCGCTGACCTTTTGTACCGTCATTACGTATAAAAAAAACACTTACTCTAAACAAATACATGTTTCCCAGGTCACTGGAATTCGTCAGTTATATGAGACGTCAGCCCATGAGATCCTGCCTTTGAGGATACTGTGACGGATTCTATAGATCCTGAGCTCCTTTCTTGTACTGGAGGATTTAGTCTCACCCAGTATCCTACCTACATACGAACCTCACCCATGCATTCGGCGGTTGTACATACCTTGCAGGAGGCTACGTATTCGTACACAGACGTGTCCGTGTATTTGCAGGGCCAGATGTTATCATCCCTGTTCCTTGGCACTTGTTAGAGCATAACTGCAAGAGCCTTCCGGGGTTCCTACTCTCCAAACATCCCAAACCTCGTTTCCCTGGAACGTTTATGGCCTCCTCGCCGAGAATGGGGAAAACTTGGTCAATGCCACGCTGGCCATATACGCTTTCGAAAGCGTTTAGCCTCTTCTACACTGCTACGGTCGCCTTCGTCATAGAATACTATCAGTACTGCGCTGCCAACACACCATAGGAGGAGGGAGAGCATAAAGACGCCTGCCTGTAGAGGTCAGGTCAGGTCAGCGTATTCAAGGGTCGTAGTCGTGCTGTCGTTATCGAGGGTCGTGCGTCGGTCGGCCGACTCATGGGTGTGTGTTCGGTACATTAGTTAGGAATCTTGATCTGTCTTCATCCGAGGCAGATTTGTAAATCGAAGGGTCATGGATTTTACAGTCTCAGAAGTCTGGACTCGGAGGTCTACGCTGTTTATTTACGAATAAACAGATGTTCAGATTGCATGACGTGAACAGGCTTCCCCATACCCTTGTATACACTGTACCCATGGGTCAGCCCGTGTATACACCTTGCTCGTGGGTGAACCTATGTGTACACTTTACTCATGGGTCAGCCTGATGTCGTGGTTTGAACATTCGTCGAACTACAGGTGATTTCTGAAATTCCATTCGTGAGTCCGGACTTTAGGGGGGACGCTGTATATATAGACACGGGGTTTTCGGTTGTGTTGTGTAGACTTTGAGCCAGCGACGGAGGGGATGAATGGCTGGCTAAATATGGCTCGTGTGGTCCTCCGAGACTCAGGGAGGGCTCCCTCCCACCACCCTCCCCAGCTGTGGGTACAGCGCATATCCTGTGGCAACGTGAAGGAACCTCCCTCTCTTTCCTCCCCCCCCCCCTTCCCCGGGGGCCCTCCCTCCCACCCACCCAAAAAAAAAAAAAAAAAGATGTGCGGTAAGCGGTTTCGTTACGCAACGGGACCGGTTCGGAGTAGCATCTTATACGCCGCATTCTACTTGAATCCCCCCTTCCCCCCCCCCCCCCGCTTCCTCAAACTAGACCACCCCCACCATACCCCAGCCACTCCTGCTGTCTTAACTCGCTCGACCTTTTATTTATTTTTTTTTTTTATTAATTAATCCCATTTTCTACCTTTGCTCTCTTTCCCCCTCATCGTGAGTTCCTCGTTCTTCTTCACAAGTAGGTGAGGGTTTACCGTGATGATTAGGTCGCTGGATTCACGAGATAACATTATGAGAGAGAGAGAGAGAGAGAGAGAGAGAGAGAGAGAGAGAGAGAGAGAGGAAAAAAGTGGCATTGTCAAGGCCAAGCGGCGGGAGGTGTGGTGGTGGGGGGGGTAGTGTTGTGTAATGCAGGCCCCCCCCTCCCCCTCCCCCTCCCACACACCCTAACCGCCCGCAGGGGTCACTTGCTAGGGTAGTGGTTTGGGGGAGTGGAGGGAGGGAGGTTTAATATATAGGGGTATACCACACTCACGTGCTGTCAATGGATTGAATCAGGGCATGTGAAGCGTCTGGGGTAAACCATGGAAAGCTGTGTAGGTATGTATATTTGCGTGTGTGGACGTATGTATATACATGTGTATGGGGGTGGGTTGGGCCATTTCTTTCGTCTGTTTCCTTGCGCTACCTCGCAAACGCGGGAGACAGCGACAAAGTATAAAAAAAAAAAAAAAAAAACCACACTCAACCATTAATGGCCGTTCCCCCTCCTCCCCACGGTGCCCATAGCATGTAGGAGAGCAGGAGGTAGAGGGGTTGGGGGAAGGTGTTGTGAAACATCCACGGTGGGTTGGGGGAGGGAAGGGCAGGGGCCCTGCATCATGACCTCCTGGGGCGGGGAGGAGGAGAGACCAACTGGGGATGGGGGGGGGGGAGGTTGGTCCTTCTATGCCCGGGAGTGGTGGGAGGGAGACGGTGGGGGGGGTGACGGAGGGATTTACTACGCCATAGAGTCCAACCATCGTGGCGCCGGCGTTGACCCCCCCAAAAAAAGGGGATTCCATCACAGATCGCCCACGATCGATCATCTCCTTCCGTTTGTTTCCCCTAATGATGATGCCTTGTGGCTCGATGCTGTCTCTGTTTACTCTTGTGTGATGGGAAGTGTACGAGCCACTTCTTACAGGCCTATACGAAAAAGGGTGGGCTGTTACCTGTTCAAACAGGAAACAGATTAACGAATTTGAAGTGTGCCCGCGCATTGTTGAATGCACGAATACATGCCCTCATACTTCTATCATTAAACTAGGAATTTAAAAATTTCATAAGCTTATGTTTGGATTTTTGGAGTAGTATTGTACAATATTTTGTTTTTACATATTTTACCCCTCAAAATATGCATATTTGAAAATGATTGCAGTAATAGGCACTTTCTATGATACGGAATTTAAAGTTTTGAAGTTTTGTTATGCATAACATTTTATTTATAAAATTGTTAATAGTATTTCCAGTTTGTGCGTGTTTAAGTTTCTTGTAATAAATTCTCAAAATACACCACGCCATAGGAGGACATATTGAACTTATAATACAGTTTCACCCATATTCTGACGGAGACATTGTACAGGTGATAAACGACAATATAGGACGTATAACTAACTCGTGAGCGCGTCGCGTTCAGCGGTCGTACCGACTTGCCCCGGGTAGTGCCTTCGTTCTTAGTGGTCGTACCGTTGTGCGTAAGGGTCGTGTGCACATCAGGGTCCGAGACCATAACACCGTGGACCCATCCCTTAACTGGAACTAATATATTTGACCCACTTGTTGGGCAGATGTTTAGTTCCTGTCTTTGGGAAGTTTGCAGTCGTTCTCTGTATGGGTTATTGTTCATTTTATTTTGTATAATTTTGTTTTTCTGTTTATTTGTTCATCAGATGTTCGTTTTGTTCACTGGCTTTATTGTTTTTGTAAGTTTTTAGTTCGTATGTTTGGCTTAATCATTCGTAGTATTTGTCGTCTAGCGTCTCTTTATATTGGATTCGTTCTTAAGAAGTTTTGGTTTAGTTTCCATACAAGATACTTTGCTTTTCAAAAAATATTTAGTTTTTTTTGTAAAAGAGATTGGTTTAGTTTAGAAGATACCTTGGTTTAGCATCTCTGAAGGTAATTTTATTTCCGTAAGCTATGATGATATTCTTTTTTTAAACATTGATTGTAAAATATTTAACTATCATAGTTCATTAATACCACTTGTTATGTTTTATAACATTCTCTGCTGTGTTCAGAGACGCTTTGATTATATGATATTGTTCTTTGTCTATATATATATATATATATATATATATATATATATATATATATATATATATATATATATATATTTGGTGTTGATTGAATATAAAAAATACCTCTTAAATCACCACGCTAGTGAGTTTAATCGACTCATATCGATAATAAGAATTACACTTATATAATCACATCCAGTATTTATATAAGTTACGGAGCATATGGAAACAGCGACCCCCGTTATATAATCAAGCGGCGTGATTATGAAAATTTGGGTGGGGTTTGTTTACATCTGGGCCGGGAGCGCGTGGCGCGCCCAGCACATGGCATCTATTGCGTCGCAGATTTTGGCGGGAGAATCGGTTTAGGCGGGAAACTTACCCCGCGGGCGGGAACGACCTTCGCCTAGGCCCCCTGGACTTTAGGGGTTACAGGCCTGCACTAAAATGCTTCATATATATATATATATATATATATATATATTCTGGTAATTGATGTTGCGTAAGACCAATATATATATATATATATATATATATATATATATATATATATATATTTCGTATTTGCAGCTAATAAATGAGAATTCAGGTGGGATGTAGTCACATTTATACGTTGTCCTGTGTCATATGATTGTTGTGCTTGATAATTCTTGTGCACTGTGCCTTCGTTTTTGTTTACAGCGACAGGGGGTCGTTGTGTAGTCTTGCTAGCCGGACCCTGTCACACACACACACACACAACACACACACACGACGTCGTATCCCGAACAGGTTTCCGGTATCCTAAGTGACAGAGTGGAGTGAGTTCCGATGCGTAGTTTGTGCAGACTCCATTTTGACACTTCCATAAGAATTTTCTCTATAAAAAATAATTGAAAATAAAATCGACTGATTTGCAATCAATTATTTTGAACAGAAGTATGGTATAGTGTTTAATTCTGGAAATGAGACAAAAAAAAAGTAATGTAATCTAGAATGAAACTATATACCGGGAAACATACTGAACGTCTGAACGAGATATTGGACTCATAGGCACGTTGAAGGAAGGACGTACGTAACCAAATACTTGTAAGGCGACCTTTGGCCAGCGAACAAAATTGGTCGCTCGTAAGTTTTGTGGGTCAGGGGTGGAAGGTTGCTGCAACCGGCGGCCGTGTCCCAATTTGTCCTTGCGTAACGTCCACAAATTATAGGGGTCTGAATTGGCTCTTAATTGGCCCATTTTATCCCATTTGGTACGCCCCTAGGTGTTCCGCTATTGTTATTCTTTTTTTTTCTTTGACAGTTTATTGTTTAATGTATAGGTACAATGGAAATGCGTTCGAACGTTTGAGACCAGTTTGTATTCGATTGTCGGACATAATGCGAATGGAGGACTCTGTGGCTAGCAGTGGGGAGATGAGGGATTGGATGTTGAAATATGGGAGGGGTGGGAATGGATAAAGGGTGAAGGGAAGGGGGGGGGGTGGGGATTGAAAGGCGTGCACTGAAGTAGATGTTAGTAAGAATGGGGGTGGGATAGAGGAATATATATATCAGAGAGAGAGAGAGAGAGAGAGAGAGAGAGAGAGAGAGAGAGAGAGAGAGAGAGAGAGAGTTTGACTGTGACGGATAGATTGTTGGGGGGATAGTAATGATCAGTATGTTGAGGGGTAGTGGCGAAAGGATGAGTATGTTGGGGGACAGTAGTTTAGTGATCATCGTGTTGGGGGTAGTGGTTAAGGGATGAGTTTGTTAGGGAATAGTAGGTAAACGAGCAACATGTTAAGGGGGACAGTGGTCAAGGGATGAGTATGTTGGGGGAACATTAATTTGATGATCACCATGTAGGGGGACAGCGGTGAGGGATGACAGTGCTACAGAGGTGTACAGAAGCACTCTGGAGGGTAGTGGGGGTCTTAAAAAGAAAATGCTTGGGGTAAAGGAGTCAGAACGAGAGGTGGAAAGACATGGGTTCAACAAATGTGGTGAGGTTGTGAAGCCAAGGGGAGAGAGAATATAGGTGGCACTTGGAGCATGGACGGTTATTGAAAAGGAAATGCAATCGTGTGAACAACAACAACAAAAATATGTACAAGTTGAAGTGAGTATATCAGGTAACTTGGATGAACCTCAGGGAGAGATGGGAATGAGTGATCTCTCTGATATATATGGTATTAAGGACAGGCTCGCTTTTATGCATAGATTTGGGGGTTTAAGGTTGATATATACAGTACTGAGGGAGGAATAAAGATAACTTAGGGTCCAGTAGCTCTAACTGTCTCTTAACCTCCCTCTGTTGGCCCATCTTCCATTACTTTGTTGATACTGCCATGGGATGCCGCTTGCGGGACCCATTAATCTAGTTGATCCTGGGTATGTCATGCCGCTTGCAGGACCCATTAGTCTGGCTGATCCTGGGGATTGTAACGCCGCTTGCAGAACCCATTAGCGGGAACTGACCTATTCCCATTTTGAATAGGTAATGCCATGTCGTTTGCGGAACCACACACACACACCAATTACGACCCTTGTTACAACAGTAAAATTAGCGTGTCCAGGCTTCCGTTCCCTGTGGTCTATTGCTGCAGGCATCGTTGTCTGGTGTTGAATTCCAGTTTCCTAGAGCGGCTAAATTGGCTTTTTTTTTTATTTTCAATGTTCGCCGAGACTATGGCCTGAATCAAGGTCATCTCATGAACGCTATATACTTCCATCGTAGCCTGAGCTATATACCTATTTTATCGAACAACCCCCCTTAGGGTGGATGAACGGCTGGATTGACTGTGAGCCGAATGCCACGACCAGGTTTCGAACCTATTCGCTCGACACCGGGCGGCTCGCGAATGCTTCACGCTCAGGAAGGCAAACCGTTACGCCTCGATGATGTTTAGCAGACTTTGACGTCTTGTTCGGCCTCCCCTTCATACGCTTATTTACCTCTCGATATTGCGTAGAATAACGCCGTGTCGGGCGTAACTCACGGGGGGTAGTGTTAGTACGCAAGATTGTCTTGTTGATTACTTTATCCCCCATCCCTCCCCCCCTCTCTCTTTCTCTTCCTGGCCTGTAATGTATGCATTCATTAGCATACAGACTGCGATTGTTTCGCATGCTTGTTGAGTGAATTATGTACACCGCGGTTGCGACTGATGTTCGGCGTAAAAGAGAAATACATTTTGCTTGTTCGGCTGAAAAGAGAACACAATGTGGTAAGAGTTTGGGTGAGCTCGATGTACTTAAGATGGCGAACTACGCTTGGGGGACAAGGGATCTCTGGTCGCTGTCGAGAGTAGCGAAAATGATGCAGTAACTTCTCGAACTGTTGGATTTAAGTCCAGGTGATGGTTGGTGAGACCAAATGCGATGAGTGCTTCTTAGTGGGTGGTGTAAAGGGAACTGAGGATCATCTTTTGATTTGGAAAAGTTTAGGTCCTCCATGAGCATACACATGTGTGACGATCTCTCTCTCCCTTGGATTTTGTGAGTTGAGGGGCTGTATGTGTGTGTACGTCTTGGATCCATCTCATGTAACCGCAGGGGGCGCCATCATTTAGCTCTTGTTCTTAACGACCCAGAAAGGAACAGGTTCTCTTCAACAGAGCGTCTCGTCTCAAAAGGCCGGGATGGCTGGCTCTCTATGGCTGTGGTCTTGAAAGTTCCAGCAAGGAGCAGATGTTGTCTTTGACGTCGGTACAAGGGGCTCTCCTGAGAGCCGAAACGAATGGATATTGACACTAACCGTATCATTACAGTTTACTGTACCTGTATATTATATTCATAGGGGGAAATTAGCTCGTATAAGCTTAATGACCTGACCAGTGGCAGCTGTGTACTCCTGATGCTGCTCTTGGGAGAAGTGGAGGCAAGATCAACCATTTCCTTGGCGATTGGGTGTTGAGCAAGCGCCTTTTGTCGTGTCCCTTTGGCTGTGATTGCAGGCCAAGTGACTGGCTCAGGGTTCGACCTCGTTGCTGCTTAGTGGGGGCAATTTCTGGGGTAGTGTTGCAAGGGGACTACCGTTGCTAAGGGTGTCGTATCATAACACTGCACAGCTCCGTACCCTAAGCTGTGCAGATAGGTTATTACACCCAGACACACACCTTCTGGACACCAGCTTTCGTTATTACACCCACACCCCTTCTGGACACCAGCGGTCGTCCTCCCACGGCTTCATTGTTTACGTAGCGTTGTTGGTAAACAGAAGGAATCCAGAGCCAGGACATTTTTGGCGCGGTCCCAAATTCTTGACCTGATTTCACTTTGGCCGTTTGTGTCCTCGGCTTTGGCCTTGCCAAAGCTCCCTCTGCCGTCTTCATTACAATGGTAAATTATTTATTGACATTTATTAAATTATTTATTGACATCCCCATCTTCTCTTTACGTCTGAGAATGAGAGAAAATAGGTAACGGACATCTTGAAGTGCGTGTGTGCTTATATATATATATATATATATATATATATATATATATATATATATATATATATATATATATATATATACACCTGCAGGACGCCTTCTTCAGGGCCTCCTGCACCTTTAAGGCTGCGTGCAATCATAAGTCGGGAAAGGGTGGATGATATACACTCGTCTGTGACGTGACATCATTCACGGCAATCAAGTATGAGGCGTATGAGAGTACATTGTGGAGTCAGGTTGGTTGTGGGGTGCCTCAGGGCGGTGTGTCTGGTCTCCCCCTTTAGTGTCATCCCGCAACAAATAGACGTTATAGAGTTGTGCGAAGTTATGGACGAAATTGTTCAGAGGAACTTTGACAAAACACCTTTCACGCAAGGATGTAAATCAGACTTTGTGAATAGCCCAAGAAGTGCCTGCTTCGATGCAAGTTTTGTAGAATCTAAGAAAATACGGTGTGTGTGTGTGTGTGTGTGTGTGTGTGTGTGTGTGTGCGAGTTATAGAGTGACTATCTCGAATTCTATAGCTACGGGTCATTCACTGCAGAAGGGAAGGTGCAGTGGACACAAACGAGGATTAACCGTTATGATGCTTCCCTCTTTCCTTTATGCGAAGGTCTGGGAGTCCTCTTCCATCATTATGTCTTTCCCCGTAACCTTTCCATCTTTAAATGTCAGGTTTACGTACACCGAAGGAGCTGATACTATTTTTGTTCATCTGATATGGCCATGACTAGCGCATATATATATATATATATATATATATATATATATATATATATATATATATATATATATATATTAAGCCTACCTTACAGTGGTCCGGGTGGGCCGCTCGGGGTAACAGCATACCCGGGCGGCGGCGGCGGCGGCGGTTGCTGCTGGCTGTTGCTCCCGCATCACCTTCCTCTTCTTGATGCCGTATCGGTCCTGGAAGTTGCGGAGCCATCCGTAACTGGCCTTGAACTCCACGATGCCCAGCTGCGGCGCCAGGCTCTCGGCGGCGGCCTGGATGTCGATGCCTCGCACCTTGACGGTGGCGGCGCGCCTCTCCCTGTACCACTCGAAGAGCGTCTGTTCCAATGCCTCGTACCTGGCCGAGGTGATTCTTTTCTTGTGGACCACTTCGGGGTCCTCCTGGTACTTGGCGTACGCCCGCAGCTTATCTCTGTCTCTCTGGATGTCGTAAAATGTGGTCTTGGATATGCCGAACTCGGCCATGAGGTTACGCAGCCTGCCGCCCGCGTCGATCTTCTCCAGAAGGCGTAATTTCTCGCCCAGGCTGAGCGTTATGCATCGCCTCTTGGGTTTCAGGGGAACCCCGGCCTTCGTAGGGCGGGACGCGACCCTAGACGACATCGTAAATAGCGAAGAAAGAAGTGAGTAACGAAGGAAAAGAGAATAGATACGTAGAATTGCCAATTCCGCGACTAAAATCCACCAGGAGGTCGGAACGACTACTCTCCTCGGGTACGAATTATGAACTGACGTGCCGCAGGCGGCGACTGCAGCCGTGAGGCGCCCACGACGGGTTCGGAGTTGCCGGAACGCGCCATCTGGTAACTCGGACTCTCCCGAGACCGAGTTGCCAGATGGTACTTCTCGCGACCCGCGACATCCGGGACGCTCGGATCTTCTGGCGCGTCTAGTGCCGAATTATCGGAATTTTACTGTACATGTTTGTATACATGTGTTTATCCGTATACATATATGTAGGCATATATGTTTATATATATATATATGTAGGTATATGTGTTTATAGGTCTGTGTGTATATACTTAAACATCGCTGTGACGTCTTGCATCATGCACATAGATACGTCAATGTGGTTGTAAGGGAGGAGTTTGTCATGCATCAGGTGATTCCCTTAGTCGAACTCATGAATGATTTAGCACATAAGGTGTTCGTATACCTAACGATGCTGTTGCCAGCTGTCCTCGTACTTAAGGATGTTTACAGTCTTCTTAATTCTCCTGTTCTTTTATTCTTCATCGTTAAGTCTTGTTGCTTTTCATTATAGAAGACTGCGATTTACTTCAAAGCCGTTTGTTAAATAAAGAGTCGGTGCGCTGGTTGTTTCTTTTAAAACTCCCCAAATCTTCCGGGCAGCATTTCCCACCCTCCCTCATTTCTGTCCCTCATTAGCCTGTTCCGTTTTCGGATGAAAGGTACTTTATAAAATCCTGTTGTGAGTAGGCCGCACTGCCCGGTACGTACGCCGGCTGGATCGCTTTTCCGACACCGCCGACCGACGATAACAGGCACGTCCCATCTTATCTGTCTGTCTGTGCCGTATATACGCGTTCTTCAGCGCCGTCAATTACTGCGCCTTCTGCAGAAGAGGCTTTATCCTCATCTTCTCTCAGGTTACCGGTATGATTCAACAGCACGACTGTACGACCCCTGAGGGCGACGGTAGGTAACGACCCTTGGGGTCGACGGTACGATCTTTGACCGTGATGGTTAAGGACCTGTGAGGAAGACGAGACGTCGACCCCCTTAAACACGACGGTAACGACCTTTGAGGGTGAGGTTACGATCCTTGAGAACGAGTGTGTGTGTGTGTGTGTGTGTGTGTGTGTGTGTGTGTGTGTGTGCTATTTTCGTTACGGGGAGTGAGTTTTACACTCGTGTTTTCCCGTCTCTTAACCTTGTGTTAATGTACCGTGTCTTTACTCCTGTGTGTGAACACACACACACACACACACACACACACACAAACACAACCAAGCCTATGATAGGTGTGTGTGTGTGTGTGTGTGTGAGTGTGTGTGTGTGTGTGTGTGTGTGTGTTTGTTTAAGTATTTTGCCTTGGTGTGCTTTCAGATATCTTCATGTATGTATTTGTATATTTGTATATTCATGTATGTGTATGTGTTTGTATTTATACACGTGTACATGTGTGTATGCGTGTGCACCATACATCCTCTTTAGATCACAAGTTGTTCACTCCGTTTTCGTCCTCTTCCCACCCTTCCCATTCTCTCTTTCTCTCTCGCTCGCTCGCTCGCTCCCGTTTTCTTCCACTCCCCAGGGGTCTCCCCTTCATTTCAGGCTGTCGCTATCCCAAGACTCGGCATTTCATCCCGACCCCTCGCTTTTGCCCCGCTTTCATCTCTCCCTATCTCTCTTGCCTTTCCCATTACATCTCTCTCTCTCTCTCTCTCTCTCTCTCTCTCTCTCTCTCTCTCTCTCTCTCTCTCTCTCTCTCTCTCTCTCTCTCTCTCTCTCTCTCTCTCATTTCTTTGTTCCCCTTCCTCTCAATTAGCTCTCGCTTTCCTGGCTTTGTTTTCGTATGATGCTTGTGGCGGTTGCTTTTGCTTTACACATATAAGGCGGGAAATGGCGAGTATGTATGAATATATATATATATATATATATATATATATATATATATATATATATATATATATATATATATATAGAGGAGAGTATCACAATTTTGCGCGTGATCAAGATATTCTTATGAGTTGTGAGTCTATTGCCTTTCAGTTCTCTAGGTACTTGGAACTGGAATGATTGCGGTTCAGTTGAGTATCTGACTTAATGGTTTCAAGTTATATGGTTCGGTTGGGATTTTCTTTTTTCCCCCCTTTTAAAGGGATGTAGTTCCGCGGACGACGGAGGACAACGGACAGACGGACGGACACCGTCTCACACTGTGTTAAATACGTTACAGACGCGACGCAGAAAAGACTATTCAAGGTGTTAGTCAGAGCAAATGATCTGGTAGGACTTGGGGAGGAGGTGAGGAGGGGACTTAGGAAAGCAGTTCTGTCCCCATGGTAACCGCTCCTCCTCTCCTCCCTCCCTTTTCCTCGACTTGTTTTAGATGCTTTTCTTCTTCTTTTGATCTGGACATTTCAGTCCACCCTTAGCGTCTGTCAGCTGGTGTGTGTGTGTGGTTTGTTTTTTACGTCTTGACTGTGTTGCTGCCTTTGGGGGATGGATGAAGGGGTGGGAGGGAGGAGGGAATGGAAGCTTCAATGTATTTTTTTTTTCGTCAGCCAAAATTTGTTGTTTTCTGGTGGTGAATGTGATCAGCGTTCTCTTAATTGAGCCACCATGTACACTACGGCTCCGTAGGGTACGCGAACACGACGATACCGCACTGTCTATCTTTAAGCCAGATGTTGCTTTTGTTTTTAGCTTGACGGTACGACCTGTGAGGACTACGGTACGATCCTTGAATATTGATGGTACGGTCCTGGAGTGTGACGGTACGATACTTGGGCACGATGGCACTACCCTTGTGCACGACGGTACGACCCTTGAATATTGATGGTACGGTCCTGGAGTGTGATGGTACGGTCCTTGAGTACGATGGTACTATCCTTGTGCACGACGGTACGACCCTTGGGATACGACGGTACGACTTTAAGTATAATTGCTTGCCAAGGGTCGCCTGAAAGTCTTGTGCATCGCAGACAAAAGGGGTCGCACAGTCGTGCTCGAGGGTCGTCCCCATTGAGAGCACGACCACCTTGGTTATGATGGTGCATTTGTAATCACCGTATCACCAGGTTCGAATCCATCCTTGCGTCAGGTGCTTGAGTACGGAAGAGGAAGAGGAGAGGTGTGTGTGTGTGTCGTCGTACCTAGACACGCCATGTACGACCTTGGCTCTAGGTCGTCGTGGCACGCGAGTGAGGAGGGGTGGATGCACAGTTGTTTTTCTTTATCAACACTGTATATGTGTGTGTATGTATGCATGTGTGTGTGTGTGTGTGTGTGTGTGTGTTTAAATCTCATATCCTAAGATAAACAGCTGGGAGGGAGATGTGCCCTCAAGCTGAGGGCAATTTGAACCGACCTTTTCACCCGACCAGACCAACCAGTCGACCGACAAAGGCGCTACTTATACCTCCGACCCGACCAGTTTTACAGACCGACCAGTCGACCGAGGCATTCAACGACCCCAACCCCGACCAGTGTATCGACCTATTTACTTTGTACCCCGACCTGAATCGACCAGATCTTCAGTATGACCTCCAAATATTGACTGAGGGAAAAAAAAAATATTTACTGAAGGAAAAAAACGGATATATCTTTAAACATCTGTCGGCCTTGGTTGAAATTACCTTTGTGTCCCTTACTACAATATTCAGTGAATATTTAGTATTTGCGTCGTGTGAACGAATATCATCCATGTGGAAAGAGGCGCCATTCACCGTGCTGTGAATGGAGGCCTTTCTGAACTCATCCGTGGCTGTGGATTATGCCATTATTTAACCCTAGAAGGTATTCCCCGTTTTTAGTGTTGTCTTGAAGCGTACGCACACCCGATGGTGAGGTTCCTTCGAAAATGATTGCGTAGTGCGGGGGCGGGGGGCGTCCCGTTCGGTACGACGGTGGTGCGTCACTTTGGGGATGACGGTGCGACAGCGAAGGACCCCCTTGATGCACGACTGTACGTCATTTAGGCACGACACTACGTACCCTGAGCACGACGGTACGACCCTTATTATGTGGTGGCCTTTCTTTATGACTTGACCCATTGAGGGTCAGGTCACAGGTCAGGCCATTGTACGCAGAGGGTCGTACCGACGTGCTCAGGGGTACGTATCATCGCTCGCAATAGCCCGCACAGCCCTGAGCAAGGGGGCTGTGTGTGTACGGTGACACACAACATGCATAAGACCCTTAAAGTGGTGATATTGGCTGGTCCGGCAGGGGGGTCAAAGGTCACTTTTTCTTTTTTTGCACCGTTGTTCAAGGGTCATGGAAGAAGGTAGTCCAGCTGTCCCGTGTCGTGACCCAGGACGGGACAAGCCATGATTTTACACAGTCAGGCTACTTCGGGGTCTGTGTGTAACTGCAGTGACCAAAACCTGGTATACGATCGTTTGGATGCGTCGGTATTGAAACTCTAATTACCTGGTTTTACGTTTATGTTCGAGGGTTTTATATATTTATATATATGTGTGTGTGTGTGTGTGTGTGTGTGTGTGTGTGTGTGTGTGTGTGTGTGTGTAACCCCGGTGATCGAAGTTGTTTGAGAGCCGTGAGGCAGCACGTCGAAATATGCGAAGGTTAACATGTGACGCAGTTCCTCCGGCAGAACCTGCACGCCAGAGCCAAAGGGGGAAAGGGGTGGGGGAGGGAGAAAGGGGGGAAGGTATTTATATATTTATTTATTTCATGTGAGGTGTGTGTGTTGGGGGGGGGGGGGAAGGTGGTATGTGAGGCGATGGTCGTACCTGAAGGTTGTGGTGTTGGTTGTAGTAGAAGGACCAGGGTAGGTTCATGGGTTTGTAGGTCTTGAGGGAAGATGGGAGGGGGGGGGGACCACCAGGACAGGTTCGTCGGTACTACGACGCAGGATCCACGTGAAGGGAAGAAAGAGAGTGAGAGAGCAAGGGGCGAGGTGAGCTGCGGCAGGAGAGAGAGAGAGAGAGAGAGAGAGAGAGAGAGAGAGAGAGAGAGAGAGAGAGAGAGAGAGAGGAACTAGTACCCAGCAACAGGGGGTAAGGGACCTGTGCGGGCCAACTGCGCATTGCCTGTTTAGGCGTAAACACTCCACCCTATCTGTAGTGAGGGTGGTGGGGCGCCGCCCGCCACCACACTCCACCACCCTCTCTCCAACACCGCTGTTGGTGGTGGAATGGTGGGGGTGGTGGTGGTTGGAAAGGTGTGTGTGTGTGTGTGTGTGTGTGTGTGGAGGTGTGAGTGTGAGGTAGGTTTTGCAGGAGGAGGTGGAGGTCCGGGTACGAGGATGATATGATGGTGTCCTTGAGGTCATACTCGGCAGTATGAGGTGTGAGGCGGAGGAATGCCTGGAGGAAGTGTGGGTGAGTGTGTGGGTCCATGCGGTGCGTGCTTGCCTGAGTCGCAAGCAACACTGACCTGCCGCAATCGATCCCATGGGCCCCGTGTGCAGCTGTGCGCCGGCAAGCAGACCAGCCAGCGTGCTGTAATGAATCATAAATTCTCTTTGGGTACGTCGGCGGTACGATGGATGGGGACGACGGCACGATGCTCGAGCGCAACGGTGCGATGCGACTCTTCGAACACCATGACGTTACGTCCGTCGAGTAGAACGGTACGACCCTTGAGCGAGGGAAGGTTACAAGACCCCCTTGTGCACGACGGAGCGAACCTTGAGCACACGACGGCATGGCCAATTGGCTCAACGACCCTTGGGTTTCGTATGATTTCGTGACCTGTGACCGTAAGAGGTCAGGAGACCATGAGAGCAGTGAAGAGGGGAGGAGTAATGGGAGTAAAGCAAAGGGTGAAAAGGAAGGGAGAAAGGGAGGAAGGAAGCAAAAGAGGAAGGGAGGTTGGGTTGGCACTCTCCCTCGGTAAAGTTAAGGGAGCTCAGGGGCCAACTGCGTAGAGCTCCCGTCCTCATCCCCACCCATTGCCTGCCTCCCCCTAGTAACATACAGCAGTCACCTTCACCTTCACCTTCTACCACCCTCATTTTCGCCACAGCGGTTGAGGAGGAGGTGGTGGTAGTCGATGTTCGCGCCACAGCCTTGAATGTGGTACAGGCCATCATCGTTCTGATGTTGATATTTAATATCTAATAATATTTAATGGGCCATCGTGGTGTAACGGCTGGCGTTGCTCATCAGAAGTGTCCCAGGGCTTACACCAGCGTCGAGAGCATAGGTTCGAATCCTGGTTTCGGCAGTCGGTTCACAGTCAACCCAGCTGTTCGTCCTTACGGGAAGTTTGATAAATTGGATATCTGGCTTAGGCTAGGATATATATATATATATATATATATATATATATATATATATATATATATATATATATATATATTGGAAAGGATCACAATTTTGCGCGTGATCAAGATATTCCTTTGAGTTCACGGGGAAAATGAAACACGAAAAGTTCCCAAGTGCACTTTCGTGTAATAATCACATCATCAGGGGAGACACAAGAGAGAAATATAACAGTCAGTTAATATACATCGAAGAGACGAAGCTAGGACGCCATTTGGTAAACATGTATATATATATATATATATATATATATATATATATATATATATATATATATATATATATATATATATATTATTATTATTATTATTATTATATTATACTTTGTCGCTGTCTCCCGCGTTTGCGAGTTAAAGATAAAAGGTTTGTCATCCTGAGTAAAGGTCTTCGTCTTTGTCTTGCCATTGATAAAGATTTATATTAACGTCGTGTATTAAATCGGCCTATGACAACGGGAGGAATATTCATTAAACGGGATATACAACCTATAACGGGAGATAGTCTTGCAAGAAATAAAAAAAAAAAAAAGGACAGTTTCAGACGCAATTCTCTGGTAAGCGTAGGGCTGACATACCCTGATGTTGTTGTATAAAGTTGATTTGATTTAGATGTTTGAGTAGATTTGATTTGGGTGTTTAAGTAAGCAGTAGGTGGGTGGATGGGGTTGGGGGGGCATTATTGTGTACTCAGTGAGGAACAAGATCTAGCGCAGTTCCCCCCTCGCCTCGTTTTCTTCTTGTAGAGCAAAGTAAAAGAAAATGTGATAGTAACCTACCCCTTTGCCCCATCATCGTTTTCTTCGTGGAGAATATGTGATAGAAAATGTGACACAGGTTCCAGGTGAGCATTACACACAGTGGTGTGTTGGAAGTGTATTAATACCGACATTGCCTGGTCTTATTCGCATATCATGTAGACAAACACATTTGAAGGTCAGAAAAACATTGTATGTGTATGTGTGATTTTGACCTAAAATCTTTTAAGTTCATGCGTCACTGTACCGAATATTTTTTAAGTTCATGCGTCAGTGTACTGAATATTTTTTAAATACTTGCGTCATTGTACTCAATACATTGATTAAGTGCATGCATCAGTGTACTGAATACTATTAAGTGCTTGCGTGTATGTGCTTCATACATGTTAAGTGCATCCGTCAGTGTGGTGAGTACGATTAAGCGAGTGCACGTAGAGTCGAATACAGTTTTACAGTGACGAAAGAACTGTGCCTAACCAGGCTTGGAGGTTTATGATATGTCAACGCCTAAACAATATGTATGTAATATGAATTTCAGCGCTGTATATATAGAGATACGGTGAAGATGGCGGGTTAATTACGCGAAGGAAATATGAGATATGATACGAATTTCATCGCTTTGTTGAGCTACGGTGGAAGGTTTGATATAAGGTAGGCCTTTCTTAGTCTAGCAGCGAGGGAGCAAGTTGCATGCAAGTTGTTTGTGGAATGTTTGGGCGGGCAAGTCCCATTAACCCAGCTCTTGCATCGTTCCAATCACCAGCGGGCAAATCCCTTCCCCGTCCTTGCATCGTTCCAATCACCAATCAGGCGTTCGTTATCACTGACATGTCTCACAATCCGTTGAATATTATTATTAGTATTTATTATATATTACAGGTGTGTTGCATGTATCCGTGTACCCGTAATTCTTTTTTTTATTTTACATAGATTTGTGTCCGGTGCTCTCTCTCTCTCTCTCTCTCTCTCTCTCTCTCTCTCTCTCTCTCTCTCTCTCTCTCTCTCTCTCTCTCTCTCTCCACCGTGGGGATAAGAGCCGGGAACCCTGTCTTCAGCTGCCTGAGCAGCCAGCCACTTCAGTCAACGTTCATTGCACTCAGGCCTCCCCCACCTCTCTTTCTCTCTCTCTCTCTGGCTTCCACATTTTGGCGCCCGTTTTTCTACCCCACGCCCTGGCTCTCTCTCTCTCTCTCTCTCTCTCTCTCTCTCTCTCTCTCTCTCTCTCTCTCTCTCTCTCATTTATCTTCCACGCATCGTTCCACTCATTTTTTTCTTTATTTGGGGGATTCCACATATTGGTCTTTTTTGGCTTCCACTCTTTTTTCACTGGCTCTCTCTCTCTCTCTCTCTCTCTCTCTCTCTCTCTCTCTCTCTCTCTCTCTCTCTCTCTCTCTCTCTCTCTCTCTCTCTCTCTCTCTCTCTTGGCTTCCACAGTGGCTTATTACATGGCTTCCACACCCTGGCCTCAGCTTTGTCTTCCACATCCAGTCCTGGGCTTGGCTTCCACATCCTGATCCCTCGTGGCATCTACCCCCTCAGCAAAGATTTTCCTGGGCTCGCCACCTTAATTGATACATGCTGGATGATTCCACAGAAGTCGTCCTCGACTCGGCAGTAATATATATATATATATATATATATATATATATATATATATATATATATATATATATATATATATATATATATATATATTTGTATTCAACGAACGTGGTCGGAATCTTAGACAGATCCATCGCCTGGCCCTTAGGCAAGAATCGTGATCGGGCATACAGAGTTCGGGTCCAGAATTTAGGGCTGTAATGCAGGTCTGGGCTGTGCCCTGAAGAAGGGAGGTGGGGTAGGTGGTGGTGGTGTAGGGGAGGGGGTAGGGAGGTTATCGAATAGCGAGCGTGTTGGTGGTAGTGAGGTTTAGGTTGGGTTGGGGATCCGTCCGTCCGTCCGTCCGTCCGTTGTTGCATGCGGGGGTGGTGGAGGTCGAGGTCCGCCGTTCATGGGAACCTACTCCTAGTTTCACGTCTTTCTCGCACTCTCTTAACATTTTTATTTTAAGTTTAGAATTTTTGTTTATGTATATGAAAGCATTAGAAACATTTTTCTAAACAAGATTTTTTGTTTTAGATAGTCACAAAAGTGGTTGAGTGTATGATTGTAGTTTGCAAACTCCTCTGAATATGACGGTCTCGCGAATGCTTCATATGCAAATCATCCCCCCTTTTTTTTTCCCCGGCGTGAGAGATGAGGCATTATGTACTGTAATACCTGTATTTATCGCCTGTATTTGTCAACGTGACTTGGACCTAAATATTATCGGTGCCTACTGTATTTTAGGTCGCCCCTTGCGAGCCCTGAGGTGCCCATTGAAATTAGGTCCCACTGTTGCACGACCCTCAATACCTTTTTAGAGGAATGTAGCGGTGTTGATAAGGTCTTATACTCTGGGGCACAGCTGAATAAAGCCGTATTGGTAGACGGGGTTAAGAAGACTGTAAGATCTAGTGACTTCACTCTTTTAAGTGTGTCGTATTAAAGTGTTGGGTGTGGCACAGACGACCCCCTGGGGTGTCGTAATGACTCCCAGTGTTTTTTGGGGGGAAGGTCGTTAATCCCATTTTGTTCCGAAGTGAATCGTGTGTTTTAAATGTAGTTTACATATATAGTTAATCTGCTTGTTAAGGAGTGGGGTGCGTGGTTGACGTATGTGGGTGCGTGACCTAGTGTTGACCCCCCCCTTTTTTTTTTTGGTTACGCATGTTGCGCTTGTTGGGGGAGGGGGGACCACGTGCTGACCACGTGTAGAAGTTGTTATACCACGTGTGACGTGATGACCACGTATGACGTGTGACGCAGGTTCCATAAAATTATTAAGTTCTAGTTAGAAGAAAAAAATTCATGTTATGGTACACAGGTACTCTACACCCAGCTGGCAGTTCCCGGGAACGGTACAGAGGTACGCTACACCTAGCAGTTCCCAGGTACGGTACAGAGGTACGCTACACCTAGCAGTTTCCAGGTACCGTACACAGGTATGCTACACCTAGCAGTTCCCAGGTACGGTACACAGGTATGCTACACCTAGCAGTTCCCAGGTACGGTACAGAGGTACGCTATACCTAGCAGTTCCCAGGTACGGAACACAGGTATGCTACACCTAGCAGTTCCCAGGTACGGTACACAGGTATGCTACACCTAGCAGTTTCCAGGTACGGTACAGAGGTACGCTACACCTAGCAGCTCCCAGTACGGTACACAGGTATGCTACGGCCATGAGTGTTGCCAAGCGCGGTACGCAGGTACACCACGCACAGTAGTGTTACCAGACTCAGTACACAGACACAGCACACCCACCTTCCGTGGCAGTGTTACCAGCCACAATACACAGACACGCTACATCCCGGGGCAGTGTTGCCAGCTACGCCAGGCGGGTAAGTAACCTAGCCTGGCGAGGTCCTCACCTTGACTCTGACATTGACGACGTCTCTCGATCGTCATCGTCATCATCATCATCGTTATCATCATCGTCACCATCATCATCATCACACACACGTCTTTCGCCATTTTCTTGTACGTCTCCTCCCCCAGAGAGAGAGAGAGAGAGAGAGAGAGAGAGAGAGAGAGAGAGAGAGAGAGAGAGACCTACTTACCTTTCCTACCCCTGAGGTAGAGCGGGGGTGTGGGTGAGAGGGTGGACTGGGCCGGTCCGTGCCTGATGGAAATCATTGTTCTCTCGTAAAGCCTCTCTCTCTCTCTCTCTCTCTCTCTCTCTCTCTCTCTCTCTCTCTCTCTCTCTCTCTCTCTCTCTCTCTCTCTCGGCCTGGGCTGTATCAGGTTTAATAGGCCCCGGGCGGCGGCGGCGGCGGCGGTGTTGAGGTTGTGCGGACCAAGTCCCTGTGTCTTGGCTCCCAGGTCTTCACCTCCCCCCCCCCCCCCCCCTCTCTCTCTCTCTCTCTCTCTCTCTCTCTCTCTCTCTCTCTCTCTTCATGAAGGTGCCTGGGTGGCTTAACTGGGACAAAGATTATCGAGAGATTATTTCATAAGTTATTTATGTATAACTGTGTTATGTATGTATGAATTATTTGTTATGTATGTATGATTTATTTATGTTATTTATGTATGGCTTGTGTGTTATTCATGTGTAACTTATTTTTCGACGGAGAAATACGTCAGATGACAGATATTGCAGGTAATCGCTCACAGTGATTTTCAGGCCAAGATTTTTGGCTTCAGAATAGAAATACAACGTAAAAGATTTTCTTTACCTTAAATTCGAACCTGAACTACTCTGTGTGATTCATCGTGGGGACGGCAGATGGCGTGCGACACGAAGGGAATTATTATGAAACGAAAAGTGAATATGCAGTTTATTTCACGTGTGAATTTCCTGGGTTTAATGATCCCGAAAGACAACATTACGACCTCGAAATATCGTTTAGCGCGAAGAATGTGATTACATTGTGATTATACAGTAGGGCGAAGAATGTGATTACATTGTGATTATACAGTCGATCGAACTCGGTGCGCTCCCGTGGTGTCATGGTTAGCGTTCCTGACCGTGACGCATTCCCGGTCCCGCCAAGGTTCGAATCCTGGTTGCGGCAGTCAGTCCCTAAGTCAACCCAGCTGTTCATCCAACCCTACGGGTAGGTCGATTATGCACCTGGCTCAGGCTGAGGTATATGAATGTAGCGATAATTACATGGCATTGATTAGAACCTCTGTTTAATGTGCCGTATCAGCTAAACAATAAGAAAAAATCCAGTAAAAGACAGAAATACAGGTCATAATCCAGGGCAACTTTCGGTCAAGTGTCACTTGGGATAGTTCAGTGTCGAGGATGTCTGCTCAGGGCACAGTTTTTCTTAATTTCTCGCCGATATTCTCTTGTCGATATTGAATGCTTGATGTCAGTTTAGTATTTTATTAGTTATTATTATTATTATTATTATTATTATTATTATTATTATTACTAATATTATCAATCGTCCAATATTCTTGAATTTACTGTTACTCTTTTTCTTCATTTTATTATTATTATTATTATTATTATTATTATTATTATTATTATTATTATCATTAATTATTATTTTTGATAATATTATTGTTATTATTATCAATATTATTATTATTATTATTATTATTATTATTATTATTATTATTGTTATTATTATTATTATTATTATTATTATTGACTACACTATTTTCATCCTCTTTTATTATATCGAATTTCCAGTCCTCATTATCCGTCTGGTCACCGTGTCGCTGCTCCTGCTGCCGCTCCTCTTCCTCCTCCTCCTCCTGCTCCTCTTCCTGCTGTGCTCTGCTTCTTGCCCTCCTCCGTCGGCTGTGTGACCTTGCCCGACTCGGGGTCTGCCCTTGACGATGACCCTACACACGAGACGCGCTTGTCACGTCTCTCTCTCTCTCTCTCTCTCTCTCTCTCTCTCTCTCTCTCTCTCTCTCTCTCTCTCTCTCTCTCTCCACCCGGTCCCCAGCACGCCCCCGCGTGCCCTCCGGGGGCCGTGTGGAAGAAGGAGCATGTGGGACCTTCCCCCCGTCCCGTCTCTCAAACGCCACAGGAAAACCGCTTTGGACCTCACTGGTAAATTCCCCTGAGCTTACCTCCCCACGGTTTACTATATATATATATATATATATATATATATATATATATATATATATATATATATATGTTTTTTTTCCTCTCCGTAATTAGAAAGCGACGTTCGGGTTGTCTCTAGGGTATGATGGCCTGCGGCCCGTTCGTCCAATTCTAAAATTCTGGTTTGTTTTTTTGTGGTGGGGGGGGGGGGGGGGACCGATCCCGGGATGTTGATACCATTGTCGCTGTAACTCTTTCTCATCGGGACAAAACTGCTAATTCTATTTTTGTTCTTGTTGGTGTTCGCTTTTTTTTTTTTTTTTTGCATCCGGGTCGATTCTCTCTCTCTCTCTCTTCTCTCTCTCTCTCTCTCTCTCTCTCTCTCTCTCTCTCTCTCTCTCTCTCTCTCTCTCTCTCTCTCACTTGTGTGGCGGTTCTATGTTTGTCGTGGGATCGTCGTTATATAAAACGGCCCGGGATTTTTAGATTCAGACCGAAGGGCATGTAATGGGGGGGGGGGAGGATGGAAGGGGGGCGAGTACGTGGAGGAGGGGTTAAAGTCAAGCCTGGAATGATCGGTAAAACCGGACGGCCCAATCAGGGGGGGGGGAGGTCATTGACGTCACAGGTTAACGCTCATTGGCTGACCATATCCGGGCTATCGCCTGGGGGGATGGGGAGATGTGCGCGCGTGTGACGTCATTAACTACACGGGCTCTTCCGCGCCTCACATGTATAATTCTTATGATTATTAGTCTTATGATGTAATTTTTGAATTTCCGAAGGGATCGTTTGGGATGGGACTTATATATACCTATCAGTAGCGTCCACCAGTTTTGGGTCATGACCTTAATTATAGATGATAGCAGGTAGATCCGACCCTGATTAAATTCTTTATTTTTTTTAGAATGTTTTTGAAATGCAAGTCTGGTATTTTGATCAGACGACCAAAGACAACTGATCCAGCCTGGTCTGTTGCTGCTTGAATTCCTTTTCCATTCCTTCTGTTGCTGTTTGAATTCCCTTTGCATTCCTTCTGTTGCTGTTTGAATTCCCTTTGCATTCCTTCTGTTGCTGTTTGAATTCCCTTTGCATTCCTTCTGTTGCTGTTTGAATTCCTTTTGCATTCCTTCTGTTGCTGTTTGAATTCCTTTTGCCTTCCTCTGCGAGCGCAAGAGCCGGTCGAACGCTCTAGGAGCCGCCTGGTGGAGTCTTAACAATAAGACGTATGTCGTCTTTCGCCTCGTCCGTCGGGGGAGGTCATTGATGCGCCCCAGTGGTTCACTGTGCTGCGCTGTGAACCCACCTTGAGCAGGGCGGGGGCTTCACTCTTGCAAGGGACGGTGCGGCCCTTGAGCCACGGCGGGATGTGAGAGTCTTGGGAGCAGGAGGGTAACGGCCCTTGAGCACGGCGGTATGTGACCGTCAGGACAGTACGACCCTTGAGCACGGCGGTATGTGACCATCAGGACAGTACGACCCTTGAGCACGGCGGTATGTGACCATCAGGACAGTACGACCCTTGAGCACGGCGGTATGTGACCATCAGGACAGTACGACCCTTGAGCACGGCGGTATGTGACCGTCAGGACAGTACGACCCTTGAGCACGGCGGTATGTGACCGTCAGGACAGTACGACCCTTGAGCACGGCGGTATGTGACCGTCAGGACAGTACGACCCTTGAGCACGGCGGTATGTGACCGTCAGGACAGTACGACCCTTGAGCACGGCGGTATGTGACCGTCAGGACAGTACGGCCCTTGAGCACGGCGGTATGTGACCGTCAGGACAGTACGACCCTTGAGCACGGCGGTATGACCCCCCAGGGTGCCTTTGATGACCTTCTAGGCTCAGGTCAGAGGTCAAGTGCGTGTGTGAGGGCAGTGACTGCACACGCTTGAGAGAGAGAGAGAGAGAGAGAGAGAGAGAGAGAGAGAGAGAGAGAGAGAGAGAGAGAGAGATTTTTAAGTATGTGCTGAAGAATCACCATTTTTTTTTTAAGGCAGACTCGGCTATCTGTGTGATACAGTGTCGATCGCATTGATTAGCGGGGCCACACACAGCGCCATTAAAGGCGATGGGATTGTGTTATTAACGTTAAAAGAGATGTGTTGGAAGACTGTATGATGGGACTGAGGCACAGACGTTTTTACATAATGTTCTCAAAGTAATTGAGACACAGTAATGATGCATAGATTAAAAATCGAATATCAGGAGAAAGCTGATTTTTTTTTTTTTTTTTTTTGAGTCGTTCGTAAACCAGGATTATTTGCTGGAGTCAAGAGGGTGTCTGATGCAAGAGGAGGAGGAGGAGGAAGGGTAGGAGACTGGATACCATTATTTTGAGGATGGTGTAAGGAGGATAGTTACACAGACACTGATGCACAGACCACAAAAGACACACCCCCCACCACTGAGGCCAAGCGAGTTGGTCTGGCCTTAGCGCTATACCGGAAATAAAGATGTGCTGTTCGCCTAAGAAAAAAAAAAAAAAGGGAGAAGAGAAGGATAGCAAAAAAGCAGATAGTGAGAAATATGAGAATGAGAGAGAGAGAGAGAGAGAGAGAGAGAGAGAGAGAGAGAGAGAGAGAGAGAGAGAGAGAGAGAGAGAGAGAGAGAGAGAGTTTGATAAAGCAGTAAGCGAACGGAGGAGTGTGGAGGGGAGGGCGAAATGGGGGAGCTTCGATATAGGAGACCTGTGCCAGAGCTTCTTCAAGAAGGACTGTAGGAGTGTGAGGGATTAAGACCCAAGATTAGCTAAAGTCTTCCTGTAAAGCATCGCCCGAGTTATTAGAAGACGTCGTCAGGTAACTGCCTTACTCGTCACCTCTTCTCATTTTCATTGTCTTTGCACTTCTTCGTTTTCGCGTCGATTAGTCGGTCTGTATCCTCACATCTTTCTTTTTTCAGTCCTTATTGTGTTTCATTTAAGGGCTTGGCCGTCCCCGCAGCTCTCGACACAACAACAAAAAAAAAGGGAAAAAAATCATTTGTTCATCTTCGTCACATCTCATTTTCATGTTCACAGTCGTAACGGGGACTCATTTTCCCTCGTATGTTTCAGTACATGAAAGCATTTATAAAGTTCGACAGGCAGGCGCTGTCTCGTCTCTTAAGGAGCTCTCTTATTTCGACCAGCGTGCGTGTAAGTAACAGTTACCTACACTCAAGTTGATGCAGCGAATACGACAGTGTCTCTCTCTGCGATAGACAGCACCTTCAGAATACATTTATTGCGGCTGAATTTTACCGTGTCTGTATTTCCATCTCCATAACTTACGAGCGGATGAGTCCTGACGGTGTGTGTAATGAGGGGTAATGATCGGATTGGCGGTTTACGCGTCATTAATGTCGCGCTGAATTATACCGTAAGTGCCATCCTTATTATTCTCAAGTTGATAGTGGTGATTACAGTGGAGCATTTTGACTCATTTATGTCAGTGAACGTAAAGCACTTTATTGCTGACGTATTTTTCGTATTCTTTTTGTGGGGTTTTGTATCGCAATTTGGCGTTACCGTCTGTTCCTTGATGTCGCGACGCATGTTAGAGTGTGAAAGAGGAAGATGTCATCATCAGAATATGTAAGGGGAATGTCATCTCATGGCTTTGTTAAGTTGGAGGCAGGCAGGTAGCCTGGTGCTTGAGGGAGAGGATGTGTGTGTGGGTAGGTAGTGGGAGGAGGAGGAAGAGGGAGGGGGGGATCGATGTACACCCGGACCATTTTCTTCTATGTACCTTAAGGGGGTACGAAAGTGTATCTCCCCACCTGATCCAAATGACTATATATATATTTTTTTCCATGTCTTTGATCTAGGATTGATTTATCGTGGTGTTGTGAACTGGGTGTTTTGTTTCATACGTTAACACTGCAGTTACGTTTGCTTAATTGCCAGAGGAATTAAGACATTTAACGGGATTAATTAACCCTGAAAGTAGCAGTTACGTTTGCTTGATTTCCAGTCTTGTTTAAGTGGTTTATATGAATATCATCTTTACTGGTTCATGTTTATTTAATACTTGAAGTCCGCAGGTCATCAGCTCGCCATTTGAGATTCAACCATGGTGCCTTTAAAAGGTCCAGTGGAAATGGCGAATACTATAATGCCATTTTTGCACTCTGCGTTCTTGGGGTCGTGTTCTTCACTGTGACAACGAAGAACAAGATGGAGCTCAGAGCCTGGTTCTTCATGTACCCCACAGCGAATTTTGCCGTTCAGTCAGCGAGTCCTCTGACCCTTATTCAGTGCACCGTGCGCTTCTCTTTTTTTTTTTTTTTCCCCTGTAACGTCAAGCAGAAGTGTAAACAGAAAACGAGGCCACGGCGTCGTGAGGTACAACGACCCTCCAGGTCTCGCGTCTGACTCTGTTGCTGATGAGAAGGTGATCGTTTGTCACATGTCATTTTGTAGGTTATATATTCTTTTTTTTTTTTTTGTTATGTCGAGAGGAAATTCATCCCTTCCTGTTTTCCTTTTCCAAAAGAAGGAGCAGAGATGCAATGCATGAGAGGAATTTTCCCCTCTTAGGCTCACTCGTTTGTTCTTGGCGCTACCTCGCTATCACGGGAAATGGCGAAAACGTATGAAAAAAGATAAGAAGCTGTGGTTTCGGTGTATTATACATGACAGCTAGAACCTGAGTGGGAGCGAATGTAGCCTTTGTTGTCTTTTCCTAGCGCTACTCGCGCGCGTGCGGGTGGAGGGGGGGGGGGGGTGTCATTTCTTGCGGCGGGGTGGCGACGGGAATGAATAAAGGCAGCAAGTATGAGTTATGTACATGTGTATATATGTATATGTGTGTATGTATATGTATGTGTACCTTGAAATGTATAGGTATGTAAATGTGCGTGTGTGGACGTGTATGTATATACATGTGTATGTGGGTGGGTTGGGCCATTCTTTTGTCTGTTTCCTTGCGTTACCTCTCTAACGCGGGAGAGAAAATTGGGAACAGGAAGTTGATCGTTCATTTTCAGTTCTCACACACCGAAAACTTATATTACGATGGTGGTAATACAATGCCACAGACTCCTGAATTTCTTGATCAACACAGACATGATTCCAGTCAGTGAATATCTGTCAAAAACAGACCTTGAGCTGACGTATATACGTCAGGGTGACGTAAATGGTCCGTACGACACTTGGAGCAAACTGTCGCAATTGTATTTCATTTTTCGTTTTGTTTTATTTACCATTTATTTTTTTTTTTCTAAGCCTTTAAAAGTTTGCGAAGCTGAAGCTGAACATACACACGGCCAAGTTCTGCACGAAGTAAGTTTGTGGGTCATGGAGGGGCAGGTTTATGAGTTCGGAAGAGAACGAGCGAAAAAAAATGTATTTCTCTCTCTCTCTCTCTCTCTCTCTCTCTCTCTCTCTCTCTCTCTCTCTCTCTCTCTCTCGTTGCATGACCCTGGTGAGTGAGTGGCAGTAATCCTCTCTGCAGGTTCAATGGCATCATTGTTATATAGATTGTCATCGTTACTCCACCCTCCCCCCCTTCCCTCCCGTTCTCTTTCTGACACACACAATGAGTTTAGGAATTCCCTCCGCTCAAATTGTTTTTGTTTTTTAATTTGTTTTAGTCATAAACGTTTTGTTTTTATTTGTTTTAGTCATAAGCGTTTTGTTTTTTATTTGTTTTAGTCATAAGCGTTTTGTTTTTTGTTTGTTTTAGTCATAAGCGTTTTGTTTACCATGATGCCTTGTTATCCGTCCGAAAATCGTAGGCCTATTTTCTCACCCTCTCCCGTTTTCTTCTTCCAGGTGAGGATGATGAGTCATACCTATTCAGGTGTGACCAGAGATCTGGTGGTGGGTGACATGGAGCCGCTGTGACTCATTGGTGAGTAAGGTGTTCGGTTTTACTCAACCACTGCATAGTGAGTTGTGCAACCCCTTTTAGAGATCCTCTTTCTGTCGCTCCTTGCAACTTCGAGGCTGTGCGCTCCACGGGAGCAGGGAGAGGTGGGCTCCTCCCCCTCGGGAAGATCCTAGACTACGCCGTACTCCTCTCCGTCCGCTAATGAAGCCCTTCCTGCTTGCTGTGTTACCACTCGGGGCGGAGTCCGGGAATACTGGGGTTCCTCCTGCTGCTGTTTCTGCTTCTGCTGCTTATCCTTCGTCCTGCTCAGAGGTCGAGGGAGTTGTGTTGCCAATGGGGAAAAATGTGGTGGTTGCTTGTAGAACTGATAGAAAACGGCGTCAAGTGTGACATACTGCCGGGTTAAGAAGGTTGCAAAGGGTAGTATAAGACGGCTTTAGGATGAGAACTTAATGTGAATTGGGAGGCACAATGTTAATGGGTTAGGTGGGTTCGAGATGGGACCTAATGGATTAGTCTCATGGGTTGGATGGGTACGAGGTGGAGCCTAATGGGTTAGAGTCTCATGGGTTGGATGGGTACGTGGTTTAACCTAATGGGGTAGAGTCTCATTGGCTGGATGGGTCATGTTGAAACGTCATGGGTTGGCTGGGCACAAACGGTGGAAATTGAATGGGTTCACGTTATAACCTCATGGGTAAGTCCTTTGCTTTTAAAGTGTCGGTTCAATCCTTTTCAGTGGCCAGACGAACAACGCGTGCCAGACATAACTGAATGGGTATAAACTGTCTCTCTCGTTTAGAAACGGTGTAACGATCATTATTTATTCAAGTTTTATCAGAGACAAGTAAATGTTAGGGGAGGTGTCCGCAGAGTGTTAGAATCAGTAGGGGGGGGAGGGGGGGTGGTAGGTAGGGGTGCGCCTCCAAGGAGGAGGGAGAGAAGGGGGAGGAGGTCCGAAGGGGGAAGGGGGCGCCTCCAAGGAGAAGAATTGAGGGGGGTGGGGAATACCCACTTAACTGGTTATTAGGTTCAGGGAGGGTAGCCCAAGCTGCTGCTTGTTAGAAATTGTTAAGGTTTCACCGCCAAACTAAAGGGAAAGTCATGCTCGCTGGATTTCGTTATCACGCATTCTTATGCAGATGAGGCGCTTAAATGCTCCTGAAGAAGTCATCTTTTTTTTTTTCTCCCACCATTCAGATTCTTCTTCATTGTTGATGTTCTAATTATCCAGGAGATTCTTTTTTATTGTTTTGATTATCCATTTTCCGCGTTTTAATTATCCATTCATACGTGTTCACTTGCTAACGAAGCCTAGCGCATGGCGGCAGCGGTGGCACCACGCTCTCCCGTCTGTTTAATTTTCCTAATGATAATCTTATGTAGGACGAGGATGATAGATCTGTGTGTGTGTGTGTGTGTGTGTGTGTGTGTGTGTGTGTGTGTGGTCAACGTGTGGGGCGGCGCTCCCCTGACAGCGGTGGGGGGGGGGGGGGGAGTTTTGAGATAACCGTTGCTGCGGGACTTCCTGGTACACGCACGGGCTGGTGCATCCACCGCCATCTTTAAAGTTCCTGTTCAAACTTTGCCATAGGTTGGTCGGTCTCCAGCTTCGGGAGGGGGGAAGGAGGAGGGGGAGGGAGGCGAGGAGTTTGGTGGGGGTGGGGAGGCTGGGCGGCATGTTCTGCTGGTGACGTGATCTCTGAGGACGTGGTGGGTGAGGCAGGGAGGATTCAGGGGGAGAGAGGGAGAGATGTAGAGGTGGCGATTTTGATAACAAACAAACGAGAAGTTGGTGTACTTAAGACTTGAGTTTTCTTTTTTTCTCTTTCAGCTGTGTGAAAAGTTGGCAACAGTTGCCAACCCTGGGGAAAGATGCGGTATTGGATGTGTACACAGGTGCGCGCGTGTAAGTGTGTGTGTGTGTAAGTTCTGGTCGTATCTTCAAAGAGGGTCTTTGGCAGGTGGACTGGTGACCGCGATGGTCTGTGACGTAAGTTGGGGGATGGGGGAAGGCTGGGTAGGGGAGCGTGAGATGAGAGGAGAGGAGGAGGGGGTTGGGGGATGTTGATGTTTGGGGGAGGGAGGGAGACTGGGTATTCCCCAGCAGTTGGTTGGGGAAGGTATCTGCTGAACCACGAGTGTTCACCACCGGGGCTATATATATATGTGTGTGTGTGTGTGTGTGTGTGTGTGTGTGTATCCCTTGGGGAAACACGTGCTGACAGGGCTCCTCTCTCTCTCTCTCTCTCTCTCTCTCTCTCTCTCTCTCTCTCTCTCTCTCTCTCTGGGTGGTTTATTTTAGAGGGCAGCTGGTGTGTGTCCCGTGGGACCGAACGGTCACCACCAGCTGGGACGCCTGTGGAAGTGTGTGTGTGTGTGTGTGTGTGTGTGTGTGTGTGTGTGTGTTTATCGGAGCTTAATTAAGTGTAAAGATTATTGTTTGGACAAAAGTTATGGGAAAATATGTTTACTTATTATGTTATTGTACTAATATTTTTGTTAAGCTAACTGTGTGCTCTTCTAACGAGTTCGAGCGAGAGTGTGTCTGTACAAATGATTGGAAGGCTGCAGAAGGGAGGAGGGTGTCGGACCGATTGTACGTCTGGACGTATGTGCATGCGATTGATAACAGGCTAGACAAGTGGACGTTATCTACTATAGTAGTGTGAGGAAGATGGGATTGCATGCACCTGCAAGTCTTCTTAAAGTGGTTACACACACACACACACACACACACACACACACACACACATATGTATATATTATATACATATTTCATCGAGAGCACAAGCCTTAGGGAATATGTAATTTCTGGGTGCGCGGCACGAGAATGCAACATATTTACTGATGCCATATTATCACTATATATTTTGTACGATTTCACATACACACGTGAAGCTCTAATATGAGTAAACTCGCTGGAGAAATATATACAAGTTCCAAGCGTTGGACTGTATTTCAGGCCATTTTGAAAGATATCCCTGAAAATAATTTGAAAGACGAATGCATGCTTGGAGCTTGTGTCTATTTTTCCAGCGAGTTTACTCAGGTTATAAGGAACAGAATTGAAGAGTAGAGGACGTCAGTCAGACCTTGAAAACATATTGTTATAAAAAGCTATTTTAGCTGAAGAACAAAGATGAATTGGATGAAATGTTTGAGTACTGAAAACGTTGATGGATTGCGAAAGCCAGGAATTTCGCATGGAAATTTGAGTGAATCTTTTCCTTGTTTGCGCACCTCCTTGCGTCATAGACACGGACGTTCCTGAGCCTGGGTCATCATTCACAGAATCGTGCAGATTGCAAAACCAGAGGCTGGCCGGGTGCAACAGTGCAACTGCCTCGAGCCCCCGACAAGCCTGTCGTAGGGGCTCCTGCGTCGTCCGCGGTCCGCCCCGGAACCTTTTGGCGGCCTGCTGTTGCCGTCAGCGAGGCACGGGATTTTTTTTTTTATAACTTAGACTCATGGAAGTGGATAATGATATTTTACGGATGTCTCTCTTGATATCTAAGACTGTGGGATTGATGTCCCTGTGGGTCTTAAAAAAGACTTTCGAGGAACGTCTTAAAAGAGTAATGATAAATCTGTTGGAAAGGCATCAGCGACGCGTTGCCTACGGCAGTATGGTGCGCGAAGCACAAACGTTCGTTTCTTGTTTACGTGTTTACCTTTGAGAGGTGTCATCATCTGTGTGTTGCCATGTCAGTGGTTGACATGTCGGCAGTAGTTTTTTCCTTTTATCTCTTTCTCAGAAACCAGCTGATGGGGAAATTAGTTGCTCTGTAGCCAAGATGTGTTGTTGCTTCTTGGAACTGGTGTTACCCAGCTCCCAATCGGGAGGAGCCGTGGTAGATGATCTTTACCGCCTCGTTAACAACAACAGTTGTTAGTGGAACTAGATGCAAACCAGTGGTCTCTCTGCTTTACGACTGTCATGTACGACGGTACGACCTCGTTGAGTATGATTGGGTGACCCGGTTGTGGTCAGAGGCTAGACATACTTAAAGCATGGTGACCATCATGTAATTTTTTTTTTAATTATTATATTTAAGTGTTCTTGGATCCTGCTGGAGGAAATGCTCGTCTTCCATTGGGCCAGCGCTTGAGGAGGAGGAAGGAGGAGGCTCAGCGGCAGCAACAGCAGCAGCTCCATTGCTGAATACGTACCACCTGTCAGGCCGTCCGACCTTCGCCCACGCACCGCTCTGGTTCTGAGAACACGGCCGTAGCAAGGAGCCTCCCAGCAGGAAGAGAAATACCCCCAACCTTCACATAATAGACGTGAGGAAGGTTTGCCTGCGTTACACAGCCGACAGAACCTTCGCAGAGCTGCAGTCGGAGGGAAAAAACAGAAAAACAGGCGGATCGTCACAGCATGTAGAGGACTCCTGGTGTCTGCAGGATTTGCACGATATTCCAGTGTGGGTGGATCTTCCTAACTAGAAATTGCACAACGGCTTGAGACGGTTGCAGTCGAGGCTTCCCAGAAATTGACACAGCAGGATCCTCTGTTGCATTGTTGCGAACGAAGCAGCTACTACTGTAAATCTGGTGTTTGGTGAGCTGTGCTGATGCACGGCTGCGTGTCTCATGGATCTTCCTTCGCCTTGCCGGATATGTGCTGCAGTGTTGGAGTTCAGAGTAGGGCGAATGCTTGGGCACGGGTGGGTATAGATACATTCAATATGACTACTTTAAATGAGATTACATATGATGTGAGCTTAAATTGTTTTTAAATATCACTAAATCACATGATAATTCACGCGTGGGAAGACCGCTACATAAGGATTGGATTTTTTTTTTTGTCTGACAAATCACAAATATCCCAGCTTTGTTTTGTATCTACATATTTGTTGGTGCTTCAGACGAGTAAACCCAAGTTAGTACCGCTTAGATTACATATTTTTCACAGATGGTGTTGACCATTTTGATATGAAAAGTCAGGATAATGAAGTTAATGGGAATATTTCGAAAACGTCGTAATTCTGAGAAATAGGCAAGTCATAAAGAAACTATCTGCATGTCTGGTTACGTATGAACGAAGACTGATGATAAAAATACAAGGAAGATTCCACCTCAAACGATATTATGGATGTCAAATTGGTAAAATGTACGATATTATGGATGTCAAATTGGTAAAATGTACATCACAAAAAAACCTTTAGTGGTCAGACTCTTACTATGAAGTGGAAAATGGACTAAATTCGCAGTAGTTTTAAGGTGACCTTTGATACCGATCAGCCATATTCATACCACACAGCAACTGAGGGCTATTTTTTTTTCCTCCCTTGTCAATTGTCATCAACTGCTCCATACTTGTCCAATTGGCTGATGAAACCTGTCGCTGGATCCTGCCTGATGCCGCGGCTGCTGATTGGCCGGCTACTGGGAGGAGGCCCGACTCCGCTTCTCTGATTGGCTCTGGCGAGCTGCTCTTCCACCGGTCGCCAATCCTCCCCCCACCCCAAAACCCATGACCCGCCACACTCCCTCCTTGTCAACGGCGGCCTGGGGTCTGTCTCTGCGTTTCATCTCACTAAAGAAAAACTACTTGATGTTTAGAGAGAGAAGACCTTCGTGTTATAAACGCGACCTTCAGGTATCGAGTAATAATAATAAGCACTTTCAAGGATAGAAAATGTATATGTAAAATGCAAATACTGTGGAATTTATAGGCAAAGGAAAATACAGATTTAAATAAGCATTTGCGGCTGTTTTGTCATGTTCTCTCGTCTAGCTGGTTAGCGTTCCTGACCTTGACGCACAGGTTCGATTCCTGTTTGCGGCAGTCGGGGTCCACGGTCAACCTAGCTGTTCATCCATCAGCAGAGGGTGGTTTGAAAATTTGAACACCTGGGTAAGGTTTGGAAATATATTGCTTTTCATCATACTTCCTACTGCGTTTTATGAGTCGAACTTCGCAAGCAGAAATTAGCGTTTCAAACACGCTGGGAGTAGGGATAGGGAACTATTAATTTCTATAACGATACATTATAGGAAAACCAGTTCGAAGTAAGTTGAAGAGAGTACACTCCTGTTAACAGCAGTGTATTGTTTATTCTGGTAGATAAGTGCAGTCATGCTCGTACAGTTTATTTGTGTATTTATTTATTTTTTTATCTTGCTCACTTTACCTCAGCTGTTGAACCCAAGAGTGTGACATGTGTCGGACGGGCCCGTGTTTGTGTCTCGCAGCTGTTGGTCTTTGCGGCTGGTTGAAAGTGTATATTATTATTATTATTATTATTATTATTATTATTATTATTATTATTATTATTATTGCTACTACTACTATTACTACTACTACTACTACAATTACATGGATGATGTCTCAATTACATATATATGAAGTCTTATAGCTTGTGATACCTATGTGAGAAACAGCTCACCTTATTTCAGTTTTAACTTTACTAAACCATTCAATACGACCAGACCCTCGAAAGGAAAAAAAAAAATTCTTGAAATGTAGGAGTGTAACCCGGAAGTTTAGCTGTGTATTCTAATGAATATTTGTTTCCTGCAGTTCGCACAGACAAGTGAAATGCTGACGCCATCATTGACTGTAATGCCAAATGAACACAATGGACCTCATTGTAAGGCAGTTCAGTGCTCCCGTGGTTGCAGAAGGCACCTGGAATATGTTGGCGTAGGAACGTGGGTGTAGAGTGTGAGTGTGTGTGTGTGCGTGTGGGTTGGGGGTCGTCTGGCTGGTCTCAGCCCCTGGGTATTTGTAGCCCAGACAACAAGGGAAACTCCCAGACGGCCCCGGCTCTCTCTCTCTCTCTCTCTCTCTCTCTCTCTCTCTCTCTCTCTCTCTCTCTCTCTCTCTCTCTCTCTCTCTCATATGTATATATTCCATCCTCCCTCCTTCCTCATTTCCTTCTTACCATCTCTCACTGTTCCCTCCCAACTCTTCCATTCCCATCTTTTCTTTCTCCTTGCCCGTTTTCTTTTTCTTTTTTCATTTCATTCTGTGTCTGTTCGTTTCCCCTCTCTCGTTTTCTTCTGTCATTATTCACATTTTCCCCCTTATTTTGCTTCTTTTTTCTCACTTGCCTTACTTGCATATCCGTTTTTCTCTCATCCTTCCTCTCACTCATCTTAATTCTTCTCTCATTCTTTCAGACCTCTTCTTCCTTTTTTTATATTTTTTTTTTTTAATCTTCCATCTCTTTATTCTTCCTGTCCTCAGCGAGCCCGCGTGTCTTCCTCTCTCATTCACTGGTTTTCTTCTTCCTCCTCACTTCTCATATCTCTCATCATGCACTTCCTATCCCGCACTTGTATCAGTCCTGTCCTACTTTGCTAGCCTCTCTGGCTCAGTATAAGTCGTGGATGGGGGTCCAGCAGATAACCTCCGTCATAGACCATCAGGTCTTCTGTTATCTGTCTTTCCCATGTATTACTGTCCTCCAGCAGATAACCTTCGTCATACACCATTAGGTCTTCTGTTATCAGGCTCTCCCATGTATTACTGTCCTCCAGCAGATAACCTCGTCATACACCATCAGGTCCTGTTATCTGGCTTTCCCCTGTGTATTCCTAACCCTCCCCACGACCTTCATGATCCTGGGCCCTTCCCCAGGTAGTGCCAGTCAGTGATGGGTTCCTCCGCTGCTTCGCCAGGGGCTCACGTCACCCTACCGGGGTCTAGTGCCTAGTATCTTGGACCTATTATTATGGGTGACAGTCTACTGGGGGGTGGGGGGTTCAGCGGACTCCGATGAGCAAGTCTGTTCAAACTCCCCATGAATCATGTCTTGTAGAACTCCCCATGAATCATGTCTGCTAGAACTCCCCATGAATTGTGTCTTCTAGTACTCCCTACGACCCATGTCTGCTAGAACTCCCTATGAATCATGTCTGCTCGTACTCTCTATAGCCCATATTCTCTAGTACTTCCCATGACCCATGTCTGTTCAAACTCCCCATGACCCATGTCTTCTGGTACTCCCCATGACCCATGTCTTCTGGACGAAGTGGCTGAACATCGTTGGGTACGATGCCTTAACCCTGTAGGCGAGGAGGGTGTGTGTGTGTGCGTGTGTGTGTATCCCGCAGCGCTCAGGTAGCAGGCCGCGTGCACCGGGCGGGACCACAGGTGTTCAGCTTCATTGGTCTACAGAACCTGGATCGTAGTAGGCACTGGAGGGAAAATTGATCGCATGGCGTGTTGAAATCGGTGTTAGACGCGCCTGTGGCAAGTACAGACCACGCTGTCCTTGTTAGAGGGGGCACCACGCTGTCCTTGTTAGAGGGGGCACCACGCTGTCCTTGTTAGAGGGGGCACCACGCTGTCCTTGTTAGAGGGGACACCACGCTGTCCTTGTTAGAGGGGGCACCACGCTGTCCTCGTTAGAGGGGGCACCACGCTGTCCTTGTTAGAGGGGGCACCACGCTGTCCTTGTTAGAGGGGACACCACGCTGTCCTTGTTAGAGGGGACACCACGCTGTCCTTGTTAGAGGGGGCACCACGCTGTCCTTGTTAGAGGGGGCACCACGCTGTCCTCGTTAGAGGGGGCACCACGCTGTCCTTGTTAGAGGGGGCACCACGCTGTCCTTGTTAGAGGGGACACCACGCTGTCCTTGTTAGAGGGGACACCACGCTGTCCTTGTTAGAGGGGGCACCACGCTGTCCTTGTTAGAGGGGGCACCACGCTGTCCTTGTTAGAGGGGACACCACGCTGTCCTTGTTAGAGGGGACACCACGCTGTCCTTGTTAGAGGGGGCACCACGCTGTCCTTGTTAGAGGGGGCACCACGCTGTCCTTGTTAGAGGGGGCACCACGCTGTCCTTGTTAGAGGGGACACCACGCTGTCCTTGTTAGAGGGGACACCACGCTGTCCTTGTTAGAGGGGGCACCACGCTGTCCTTGTTAGAGGGGGCACCACGCTGTCCTTGTTAGAGGGGACACCACGCTGTCCTTGTTAGAGGGGAGGAAACTAACAATGCCAGAACAAATACCTCCTTGGCATAACAGGCCCCGCCCCCCCCCATCTCTTGCGTAATTCATGTCTTATACTCAGACATTACCATATCCACCCGTCATGTTCTGGTCTGCTCTTACTCTGTCGTTGTGTTCTGTGCATCTTTTTTTTTTTTTTGTTTCTGTTACCCCGATTTGCATACGGGAGTCGGTCTCTTGTGTATAATTGGGGCGAAATGTATTCGTCGACTCGGCCCGTAGGCGGTGGCGTACATGTATGTGGAGGTCGTTCGTTGAAGGTCGTGCAATGTAGCGCTGCCGCTTACGTAAAGCGGAGTGAGGGAGGGAGGGAGGAAGGGAGGTCTGTCGAGATACACAGCTGCGCACGTACGTACATATAGACCCGAAAGCATAGACCACTCCGCCAGATCGTAGGTCTTACATGCCTTCATCACACGGACCATCGTCTTCCAAGAGTTCAGTCTGTGTCAGGGGAAAACGTGTGCGTTTAATTTTGAAGCTTTGTGTTGCACTTTTTTTCCACCTTTTTTTTTTGAAAGTTTGTCTTACGTGATGGTTTTACTGGTTTGTGGTTATCTATGTATTTTACTTTTTGTCTGGTGCATTCTTGAAGTATTAATGGTATTATTATTGGTAGTAGCAGTAGTGGTAGTAGCAGTATTAGTAGTAGTAGTAGTACCAGTAGTAGCAGCAGTAGTAGCAGCAGTAGTAGTGGTAGCAGTAGTAGCAATAGTAGTAGTAGTGGTAGTAGTAGTAGTAGTTAAAAGTAGTAGTAGTATATTTAATGGTTGTATTTGAAAGTATAGTAGTCTGGACTTGTTACTGTGGATGTGAGTGTTGGTCCTTGGACGCACAAGAAGGGAAGACCGTGGACGCTCTGGGAGTTGTGAATACTTATTGCCTGTAGATACACACAGACGAAGCACTTCAGTGGAGGGGGGGCATGGGTGAACGGCACGTGTCAAGGGGGGTAGGTGGAGGCAAGCATTTATCATACAGTGGATACAAGACATTAATACACTCACTGTATTATACAGGTGGTGTATGATCCGTCACGTTTGTATGAAGGCACTGTACAATTTTTGTTGTGGTTGGTAAGTACCGGTTGTGTTTTGATGACTTCCGTAACGCAGAAGTATGCAGTTGGGTGTCTTGGTTTCAATATATCTCCGTCATGGGTGTAATATAATCGTGTTTGCGCCATCACCAACGCAACGCGTGAGACCTTACGTGTCTGTGAAGAATAATTGGTGATTGGTCGTGACGAGACGTGACGTCACAGCCCCAGCTTTGCCCTGTGTCTCTCTGATTGGCCGACTTTGCGATGGTTTGACGAGACGCGACGTCACACCTCCAGTCTCCCGGCTTCTGACTGGCCCCAGGCTTTGTGAGGATGTGACGTCACACACCTCGAACCCTGATTCCTGACTCAGGCTGAGTTAAACACAGCCCCCCTTACCCCCCACGTATTCATGACGTGGACACGTCGTACGTCAAATGGAATACGTCAGCCTTTAGGGCTTCTCAAGTTAGTCCGGACTCTTGGTGGCAAGGCAGACGCTGGAAAATCCCCGTTGATGCAGAGAGAGAGAGAGAGAGAGAGAGAGAGAGAGAGAGAGAGAGAGAGAGAGAGAGTCTGACTTCATTACCTACAAGGACAATATGCCGCGAGGCTGGGCCATATAGCGCCTGGCGCTCACCGAGAGAGAGAGAGAGAGAGAGAGAGAGAGAGAGAGAGAGAGAGAGAGAGAGAGAGAGAGAGAGAACAAAGGCTCGCTCTTCCTGACGAGGTTCCCAAAAGGCTTACCTAAGCTAAGGTGGAGGGTGGATGGAGCCAGCCAGCCAGCTGGTGGTGGTGGTGGTGTAACACAAACAGCTCTGGCTGGCTACAGCGTTGTGAAGACAGCTGGGGTTAACGTTAAAGCTATGTGCTCAGGTTGATTGTATGTGAGATGTTTAAAACTTTTGGGAGGGGAGAAGGAGAGGGAGGGAAGGGAAGAGGGGGGATTTAAAGAGGCGTGAGCTGTTGTGAGCATGGGTATGAGACGGGTGTACATATTTTACAGGGTTGTGATCTGACGTCAAGAGTGCGGGACGAGGGGGGGGGGGGTGTTGACGACAGGGTTGTGATCTGACGTCAAGAGTGTGTGGGGGGAGGGGTGTTGACGACCATTTGTCTGAGATGCAAACGAGGAGGAATTGACTCAAAATGCAGGTGTTCGTTCTCACAAGCGACCATAACTCTTTCTCCTCAGAGTCTTTCAGCAACACACACACACGCACGCACACACACACACACACACACACACACACACACACACACACACACACGGATACATTACCCAGAAACAAAACTGATTTATAGATAAAAAGAAGCGTTTTCGTTAGTGACCGATTTCGTTCAGTGAGCTGTGTGTGGAGGACAGCATCTTCTGCAGTCAGAGGGTAAGTGGCACGTTAATGCCTCCCATTATTTTAACACGGCAAGATGGTCTGATATCCCCATGTTACGTAACGGTCTTCATTCCCTACTTCTTGTGACGCGACCTACCCTACCAGGGTGTTCAGCGGGTCTGTCCTGGCCCGCAGACGTGTGAGGCGAGGGTTTGTGTGTGTGTGTGTGTGTGTGTGTGTGTGTGTGTGTGTGTGTGTGTGTGTGTGCAGTGCACACGGCGCTGGTAGATGGACTCAGGATTCCTCATGGCGATAGATTTGATATACCCTCCCCCGCCATCCTCGCCTTCCTCCTTCCTTCCATACCATGATGATGGGGAGGCTCGTTGGCCCTTCCTTCATGATGGGGAGGTGCAGGTCTTTCTGTTTGATGACGGAGAGGCCCATCCCATCCTTATAGTGATGGGGAGATACGCGTCCATCGCTTCTGATGGTGGGGAGATAAACGTCCATCCTCTCTGATGATGGGGAGATAAACGTCCGACTCCCCTAGTGATGGGGAGATACGTTTCCTCCCCACAGATGATGGGGTAACTAAACTTTCCTACCGTGATGGGAAGTTTAAGTAACACATCGCATTATTTGATCCCCCATTTCAGTGAGTTTTCTGTCATGTTTCCTCCTCCCACTAGTTCGGAAATGAACGGAATGGGTTGCATCCCATAGACTGTGTGTGTGTTCGAAGGCTTGGATCTGTACTGGAGCTTTTTAGCGTGACTGCTGAGTGCGACAGAGCATTCTACGTGTGCACCGATCTGGGTCCTATAGCCTGAAGAGAACCTGTGGTAAAGAAGGCGGGGTGTGGCGTAAGGGGCAGTGTAAAAAGTCTCTCGTGGGTACAGTGTGACTGAATTGAGCGGGGCACTCGATCGTCAGATGTTGGGGGTACACACAAGGGTAACGAGATGAGAGGGTGCGGGGCACCAGTGATACTAAGGTGCGTCATCACTACATAATGTAAGGGTGTTCCGTGTGCTGTATGATTCTGTAGACTCTGTACTACCATCACTAGCATATACATTGAGGAGTTTGCCGTATTCACATCTGCTGGAGTTTGGTTTAGGGTCGCGTAGACTTCATTTTGAGGTTGTTTTGCACCATGCCAAGGGTCGATTTGCAGTGGCTTCTTGCCCGGACGTGGTATAAAACTCGTGTTTTGATACGTGAAGCGAGTGCCGAAGCTTGGGACAGTGCCTGTTCACGTGTGTCTCCGTTCGTGACACCTTCACTGGCTTCCAGAATCGTTGTTCATAGAAAGGTATTTAGACATGTATATATTCGAGAGTATCTGATTGACTGCCTCATTTCTTTGCCTTTAATAGTGCTGTTGTTCAAGTAATTTTTCGACCCAGTCATAGCTGAACGGAATCATGCAAATCTGGTTATCTGTCTAGCGGAAATATGGCTTATTTTGTCATATATGGATATACGACTTGTATACTGCCGGTGTTCATCAGGTGTTTGGACTTGCTCCATGTAACTGATGAAGCCAATGTTTACAGGGGAAATATTGTCCTCTATGAAGTGTTCAAATCTTTGCTTCCAGTATAGGTCAACGAGTGAGGGTATGTGCCGGGCCTGGCTATACATGGTTAACGTTTCGTTAAGTAGTTTCCATGAGACGAGGACCGATGACAGACGACCCGTAATGTGCTCCTCACACTCATGTTTTCTCATCCAATCAGTGTACAGTGCCATAAATAGGCGTCTTCCAACCAAGTCCAGTAGGTTTAGAGTCTAACCTTGGAAGCCTACAGGGCTTGTTAGATTTTGGTTGGGGGTTGGAGGGTAGGGTGTTGGAGGTTTTGGTAGGGAAGGTTGGAAGGAGAAGAGGTGGGGGGCTGGTCTCACCACCAGATGGAAAAGAGACAACCTTTGTTTGCTGTTGATTGCCTCGTGTTGGCTCTCACGATGAGGCGTGAAGCCCAATGCACACCAGCCTTCGGGTATTCTCACCTCCTCTCTGGGTTCGACTCCACGAAGTAGTTCACGTCGAAGACGGTCAGCTGTAGGCGTTGCATTGGACAGCCTGCCTGAATTCAAGCCCCCGCACTGGTGTTGAAATTGTAGGGACACCTCCTCACGACCTGTTTGTGTGCTCCCAGATTCACGAAGGCATAGGGTTTAGTTAGGTACATACAGACTCGCATATGACCCCGTAGTTAGGTAGTTTTCTCAGCTAACGGCCTTGTGGTGTTTTGGAAAAGGTTTACATACAGGGTGGTGTCATTAGAAATCTGCTCATAACGGTATTGTATGCGTGTGAAGATTGCTCACATACGGATGTCCAACTCATTTGCTGGTGGTATTTTGATACAGGAAGCTGTTTACACACGCAGGAAACACGTACAGTAAAATCCGGGAAAGTACAATGTTACATGTGTTTTAGGGAGCAGTTCACACACACACACACACACACACACACACACACACACACACACACACACACACACACGTTCAGGACTCAGCCACGTACCCAATTATCGACCAGCCCCCGAGGGGAGGATGAACACCTGGGTTGGATGTAGGCCGACTGCCACAACCAGGATTCGAACTCATACAAAACTAACCCCGGGCTGGCCCGTGCTGACTCATAGTCAATAAACGCTAAGCAGTAGACCACAGGAGGCTCCCATGCGTGTGTGAAACAGGTACACGAACATGAGGACAGGACAGCCACAAGCCACTCGTGTAAGCAATTCAAGGCAGAGAAATGAACACCCCACAGTGGCAGGCAAACAGTCCCCCCTCACATTGCTAGCAGAGTTCCCCTCCTCCCTCGTCCTCTCGTAGGAACGGGGCCTCTCAGACAAGAGGACAGTGTTGTCTGCTGTTGATACAGAACGAGCAGTTCAAAAGAAAAAGAAGCTTTCTGAGCGTAGAACACCCCTGGGGCCTCTCCCAAAGCAGGTGTGTTCAATCAAGAACTGAGCTGAGGAACACGAGGGGTTGTTTGGGTATTCTTTTGCAGGGGATATTTTTTTTTTTTAGAGAGAGAGAGAGAGAGAGAGAGAGAGAGAGAGAGAGAGAGAGAGAGAGAGAGAGAGAGAGAGAGATTTGCGCAGTTCGTACAAATGCCTGTATCTATACCCCCTTTAAGCTTAGCGTTACGACCCCCTCTCCCCCTAACCCCACCCTCCTTTTGGTTACTCAACGGTCGTACTGTCGTTTTTATAGGGTTATAAATTTAGGAGTTCGTAAGAACTGTGCAAATTCTCTCTCTCTCTCTCTCTCTCTCTCTCTCTCTCTCTCTCTCTCTCTCTCCCCCTTACTGTTGTCGGGTGGCACGCATCGCGTGGTACGGCAAGTGCCTGCCCCTCCTGAGCGAGCAGGTGAGCGAGCGAGGGCCTTGCAGAATAGACCGCTGACGCAATTGTTCGCCCGGGCCGGGCACACACACGCTCGTCTGGCGGGTCGGTCGCTGGCATACAAACAAGAGGACGTTTACCTCTCCCCGTTTGTGTGTGTGTGTGTGTGACACATACTGACGGTGGCTCTCTGTATCTGGGCCGGACCTTCCTCCCTCTCTCTTGTCTCTTGTGTCCTGTTGCCATACCTTGCTCCATATCATCTAGCTGTGTATGCAATTGTATATATAGATATAGCTATTGATAACTATATTGTATGTCTGTGTAATCACGGATGGTGTAGGGAGGGATCGTAATATGTGGGAGGACCTGCTGATCATCCCATATAATAACAATATTACTCATTTTCTGACTCTCTCTCTCTCTCTCTCTCTCTCTCTCTCTCTCTCTCTCTCTCTCTCTCTCTCTCTCTCTCTCTCTCTCTCTCTCTCCTGTTTCCAGCGTGAGCAGTTAGGGGTTCAGCAGCAGCTGGTTGACCGCCAACTGTCACAATCTGTCTTACAGTGTTACTGTTTTGTGTACATTCTTCCGTAGCTGTGTTCACTCCCTTAATCTCCCCATGGGTTCTTTCTCCCCATCGTGTGGTTGGTCTCCCCTCCTTTCTCCTCACCAGCCGTGTGGTCTTTCTTCTCCCCACCAGCTTTGTGGTATCCTTGCTCCCCATCATCCGTGTTGTCTCCCTTCCTGAGACTCCCCATGGGTTTCTCCCTCACCATCAGCTGTGTAATCTCCCCTCCTCCTTCCTGTGGGGTGGCGTCACCTCGTCAGGGTGTTCTGTACGCTCCCCAGATATGTTACGAACCTTCTCGCTAGGGGTGTGGGGCGAGGGGACTGGCATCCTGAAGAGGAACGTGAGGGTCGTGTGGTTCGGATGAGGGGTCGTGACCGCTGTGGTTCCTATAAGGGGGTCGTGACTGCCGTGGTTCCTATAAGGGGGTCGTGACCGCTGTGGTTCCTATAAGGGGGTCGTGACCGCTGTGGTTCCTATAAGGGGGTCGTGACTGCCGTGGTTCCTATAAGGGGGTCGTGACAGCTGTGGTTCCTATAAGGGGGTCGTGACTGCCGTGGTTCCTATAAGGGGGTCGTGACTGCCGTGGTTCCTATAAGGGGGTCGTGACTGCCGTGGTTCCTATAAGGGGGTCGTGACAGCTGTGGTTCCTATAAGGGGGTCGTGACCGCTGTGGTTCCTATAAGGGGGTCGTGACCGCTGTGGTTCCTATAAGGGGGTCGTGACTGCCGTGGTTCCTATAAGGGGGTCGTGACAGCTGTGGTTCCTATAAGGGGGTCGTGACTGCCGTGGTTCCTATAAGGGGGTCGTGACTGCCGTGGTTCCTATAAGGGGGTCGTGACTGCCGTGGTTCCTATAAGGGGTTCGTGACCGCTGTGGTTCCTATAAGGGGGTCGTGACTGCCGTGGTTCCTATAAGGGGGTCGTGACCGCTGTGGTTCCTATAAGGGGGTCGTGACCGCTGTGGTTCCTATATGGGGGTCGTGACCGCTGTGGTTCCTATATGGGGGTCGTGACCGCTGTGGTTCCTATATGGGGGTCGTGACCGCTGTGGTTCCTATATGGGGTTCGTGACCGCTGTGGTTCCTATATGGGGGTCGTGACCGCTGTGGTTCCTATATGGGGTTCGTGACCGCTGTGGTTCCTATAAGGGGGTCGTGACCGCTGTGGTTCCTATATGGGGGTCGTGACCGCTGTGGTTCCTATATGGGGGTCGTGACCGCTGTGGCGACTTGGCTCAGAGGGACGTCAAGACGTGTCCTCCTCCAGACTCTTTACGTCTCGCGTCGAGAGAGGGAGACGGAGGCGGCCATGATAGAAAAGGAAAATAAAAAAGAAAGCCTAGAAAAAAGGCTCAGAAAAAACGCCTGAGAAAAAAAAATCATTTAAAAAAAGTCTTACCGGGTCGAGAAAAGATTTACCGGGTCTTGGGAGAGAATTCCACTTCACTGGGTCGGAAAGCGGAGTCCTCTGTTCTTAACGCTGCCTCGCTAACACGGGAAATGACGAATATGTATGAAAAAAATGTATATGTATATATTCTCCCCTTAACCACGACGGGGGAGAGGCCTACCTTGTGTTATTAATGTGGCCCTCTGCCCGTGGGAGTTGGTAATGTATAAAGTATACATGTAGTTACACACACACACACACACACACACACACACACATATATATATATATATATATATATATATATATATATATATATATATATATATATATATATATATATAGGTGTTACCGGACTCCACCAGCAGGTGGTTGTGCCATCGTCAGAGATGGAGTTCACGTGTTGTGATTGCTGTCTCGTAGTCCACGTGTCTTATTTTGATATTTACCTTGATCGTATTTCCTCTTCCAGCTATTTTTTTAATTATAGATTTTTCCTTTTTTTTTTTTTTTTTTTTTTTTTTTTTTTACCTCTCGCTACAGTCCTCTTTCGGAAATGTTCTCGGCAGTCACTTGGTAAGTTAGACCTTGTCCACCGTCCCTCACCAAGTTCGTCCCCTGCATGTAGGTGTCGTGATTGTGGACGAGATGGGTTTATATTTCCTTTTTAGTTATTATATCCAGGTTTTTGATGATTTCATCCTTCAGTTTATTATCTCGTGAGAGAGAGATTCCCCCTCTTGTCTGAGAGAGAGAGAGAGAGAGAGAGAGAGAGAGAGAGAGAGAGAGAGAGAGAGAGAGAGAGAGAGCATCTCTGCACAAGCAACACGTTGTTTTTAAGATGCCCCCCCTACCCCAAGACAGCATGGGGGGGGGGGGAAATTGAGGGAAAAAACTCGTACGCAGTTGCGCACCCTTGCCAGGCGCCGCACACCCCCCCCCATCCCCCCACGCCTTACTCCCGTGTGAGGCGGAGGGAAGGAGGAGGAGGAGGAGGGTGAGGGGCCCCCATGAAAGAGATGGTGGGTGCCTCCAAGAATTTAAACTCGGTCCTGCTGGAGGATTTACGGCGGTGGCTCTTACGTAAAGGCTTTTGAGAGGTTACGAAACACAAACACCCACCACGAGCAGGACACAGCCACGGCTAACTTGAACTTCCCCCTCCTCCCTCTCCCATCTCTCTCTCTCTCTCTCCCCCCTTTACACTACTCCAAGGGGAAGGGAGGCGCTGCCCCCTCATTCGTCTACCCAATCATGTTGTGAATATCGGTTTATCTTACGTCAAAAAGAGGGGGGGGGGGGTGTTGTTTACGTTACTTCAGACATCCGCTGGTTTAGTTAGGGTTGTTTTTGCGTTGTCGTAATCACTGATAGCGATGATGTGTTCGTGTTGGTGGGCCATAGACTGTTGTGAACAACTGTTTGTGCGTGTCTGTTGTGGGTTTGGGAGGCGATAACCCCTCTGTTGTGGACACACAACCCCACCTGGTAGACCACCGTATTTTTTGTTGTAGTTGTGATGGCGGTGGTGGTGTTGTTCTGAGACTGTTGGAGACGACAGCGGATGGTGATGTTGGAGACGACAGCGGATGGTGATGATGGAGACGACAGCGGATGGTGATGTTGGAGACGACAGCGGATGGTGATGTTGGAGACGACAGCGGATGGTGATGTTGGAGACGACAGCGGATGGTGATGTTGGAGACGACAGCGGATGGTGATGATGGAGACGACAGCGGATGGTGATGTTGGAGACGACAGCGGATGGTGATGTTGGAGACGACAGCGGATGGTGATGTTGGAGACGACAGCGGATGGTGATGATGGAGACGACAGCGGATGGTGATGTTGGAGACGACAGCGGATGGTGATGTTGGAGACGACAGCGGATGGTGATGTTGGAGACGACAGCGGATGGTGATGTTGGAGACGACAGCGGATGGTGATGTTGGAGACGACAGCGGATGGTGATGTTGGAGACGTTCACGTTTGTGACGCGTGTCTCTTCCACGTTCGATTCCCTCGTTGGCCCAAGGGCAAGGAGGGCTCTTAAAGTATAAGTCGTCTTTCATACGTTTCTGGGAACTTGTTTATATGTTTTTCTGTAGCCTGTATGTGATAAGCTGGAGGGTTATATAATGATTATGTGTCTTGAGAGAAGAACGTCGTGCAGGGATGGGGGTTTAAAATGCCCTCTCCCTACCGTTGTTAAGGGTCGAGCATAGTGAGGTTGATTGAAGGAATGCTTCCCCCTTATATGCGTTGCTTCGTAAGGGGTTAAGCCAGATGACAGGAGAGCTGATGATATGTTCTGTTGACGAGGTTATCTACTGGGGTTGGGGGGTTGGGACAAGAAATGATATGCTAACTTCCTAATCTGCGTTTATTAAACCGGGACTGTAAATTAGAATGCTCCTTTCCCACCCACCTCTCCTCCCTCCGGCTGTATAGATGGAGGCAGGATAGTAAAACAGGTGTCCTTCCCTCCACTTACCTCTCCTTCTGTATAGATGGAGATGCTGCTAAAACAGTCGGCTTTCTCCCTACCCACCTCTCCTCCTCGTGCTGTCTAGATGGAGACAGTATATTAAAGTAGAAGGGCTCCTCCCCACCCACCACTACATGGATGGAGACTCCCCACCCTCCACTATGTAGATGAAGGTAGTAAGGGAGAAGGGCTCTCCCCCACCCACCACCATATAGATGGAGACAGGATAATCAAGTACGAGGTTTCTCCCCACCCTTCACTACCTCGGGGTGTACGTGTATAGATAGCTATAGACGGGGTAATGAAGCAGAAGATCTCCGAGTCTCTCACCTGGCTCTTCAGCAGGTGGTTGCCCCCCTCTGCTCAAGCCGTTGCCAGAGGGACCGTAGAAAATGGGCGGCGGCCGATGTGTTTCTTTATTTTTCATTGAGGAAGTTAACTTCGCAGTGACTGATCCCGTTTTGTTTAGATCGCAGACGTCTTTGGCTTTAGTTCAGAGCTTTTTAATTTATTCATTACTCCTTCTGTCACTACAAAGAATTGCAAAGCATCAGCATATGTCTTTATTTATTAAACTCATTAAGTTTTATTTATATAGTTTGAAATGATTAAACCGCGACATTAAAAAAAAAAAGGACTCAAAGAAACCATCTGGCTGATTTCTGAGTTGTTTTCATATATTTTTTTCCCCAGTGGAGACTTGGCACCACAGCAGCTAGCAGCAGCAGCAGCAGCATCTTGCTCTTTACCTCCGTCTGCATCCTGCAGCTTCACGCCAGAACACCACAGCAGCAGCACCAACCAGCAGGCATAAAGTACCTTCTCTTCTTGGTCACATTTCGTTGTGCACACATTCTCGTCATCCTCAGGACATGACGATCCTCCTAACGTGTTGCAGGTTTCCTCCCGTGTCATACTTCGCTTCCTGGTACCTTCCTTCAGTTCCCCAATACTATGGTACAGCTACCCAGCGCACGCCCTCCCGTCAGAATCGTCGCTTTCAAACGTGCTCTTCAAACTTCCAGTCGCATTTGATGACACTCGCATCCTTGCGGTATACACCTCGCTGCTCGCGACATATTGTCCTGACAGTACATGCCTCTTGGAACCACAGAACTCACTCAAAGTACAAACGAACCAGATGATAAAGAGGAAGCAGTGTTACTGAGGAATGGAGTTGGCGTGGGGGGGTGGTTCATCCGTTGAGGTGGTCGCGTTACGGTCACTCATTTGGCCGGCTCGTTGATTGGCCGACTTGGGTCACAGTCCGGCTCAGACCCGAGGGTTCATTCTGTGATTTATACTGCAAGCCGCAGGAGGGCTGGTATGAAGGAGATTCCGGAATTCGAGGGGTACGGATTTAGGGGGAAAGATACCGGATTCGAGAGGTCCTGCCTGATTCGAAGGCTCCAGATGTAAAAGGGGATCCGAAATTCGAAAGGGTCCGGATTATAAGTGTCCTAGTCTGAGGAGATCCGGATTTTAGGGATTTTAGGTACACAGTACAGTACTCTCCGTGTAATTGTACCTATCACCGTAATCCTCATAGGGCATACTTAAGAAATTCCATGTGGATTAATTTCTTGAGAAACATGGGATAAAATGAAACACTGTAAGTCCCCGAGTGCACTTTCGTGTATTAAAATCTTCCCTCGAGATGTGATACACGAACCTGCACCCGGAAGACTCACCGTGTTTCAATTTTTTTCGTGATTTCTCAGCGATTATTGAGATCACGTGCATCACTGTTGACCTCACTGCATTATATATAAATTTACGAAACCTTCACAGACTGGAGGGGGACGCGGGCAGCCAAGTGGGGGCTGGGATGGCTTGGGCGTGGGTGGGGTACCTCTGTCTGTCCTTGACGGGGACCGTCCGTCTCCTCTGTCTAGACGGTGTGCCCCACTAAGACCCACATGTGTGTTTTGCTACCTCCTCCTCCTCCTCCCTCACGTGGTGTTGTTACCGGGGTGTGGTGGGGCTGGTGTTTGCTGATGGAGGGATGTGTTGAGCAGAGCTCTGGGTGCGTTTGTGTGTGCGTGTGTGTGTGTGTGTGTGTGTAACTGTTGCTGATTGTGTTATTGTGGAGTTTATTGGTGATGGTTACCTTGGCTGGTAATTGTTTTTGTTTTTGTTGTAGCTGCTGCTGTTGTTTTTTTTTAAAGGTGGTGGCGATATAATTGATGATGGGTCAGAGCGTTACCATTCTGGGTGGTGTTGCTCGCCCCTTTGAAGAGGTGTCAGGTCGTAGGTTTCGCCAAGGGTCGTACCGCCATGATCAGGAGGAGTAGTACCCTGTGGTCGTGCCGACGCCATGGGTCGTATGTGCTGTCATCTGCAGCGGTCGACGGGTGTGCCTCGAGCGCAACACAAACGTTTTCTCAGACGACAAAGAGTTGTGTTTCACTGTGTAGATGTGTTGGGCGTCAGACACATGGATGCTCGTCCTCTCTCCGGGGGCACAGACTGGACGTTGCATTACTCCCGGGGGGATGGGGAGAGAGAGAGAGAGAGAGAGAGAGAGAGAGAGAGAGAGAGAGAGAGAGAGAGAGAGAGACGTTAATGTGTCTCGTGCGTGGTGGCGGACCCCAGCAGAGATGCTGATCGCAAAGCAAGCATATAAGGCTGGGGTACTTAACGTCTACTACCCTTCCCCCCTCCCTCCCCCTTAGTCTGGGGGGAGATTCGAACCCGTGTCCCTCTCGTTTGACGTTAGGGGCTCGGATGCCATGATCCCAATGGAACTTGGGAGATTCAGCATGAAGATTTTTTCTTTTCTTTTAGAAGAGAAGCCTCCGTGCCTGGCTACCATCTAGCGAGTCTTTGATAAACCAAAGAGACTTCATGACGTACTCAATCATCTCCAGTCTTGCATACCGTGCTGGGAGGGAGGGAAGGCGTCGCATCTTTTTAGAAGCTGTTCATCTCCTGAGTCTATGACAACAGCATCCATGTCTGTTACTGGCCTCTGATGACCTAGATGGGCCATGAAGGAAGGGTACTACTTAAATGCACGGTGAGGCGCGACGGTGTGTTGATACTGACCCGTAACAGACAACGAACGGAGTTGTCTTAATCCTTCCCTCCACACGATTTGGTTTGGTTGTCTCCCCTGCGAGTCTTGCTTGAGGCAACCGAACAGTGAGGATGATCACACACACACACACACACACACACACACACACACACAAACCACTCCTTCCTTCCTGTACTGTCATCTTTTCGTCTTCCTCACCTCGCCTTTCTCCTACCCTTTCATCTCCCTTCCCCCCTCCTATCTTCCTTACCTCCCCACTTTCCTCGCCTTCCCCCTCCACCTATCTTTCTCTTCTCCCCCACCCTCATCCTTGGTCCCCCACGCCACGCCACGCCACGCCACGCCACGCCGCTGCCCTTGACTCCTGACGATGGGTTTGCACCGGTGTTGTTGGGTTCGGCCGCCGTGTAAAGATTTCTTCTCTCTGACGGTCGGCGCGAAACTGATCGAGGGGCGATTGCCTCTCTCTCTCTCTCTCTCTCTCTCTCTCTCTCTCTCTCTCTCTCTCTCTCTCTCTAACACTTCGTTAGTCCGCGCGACTTTTGGCAGGTCAGTCGTGCGGCGGCGGCGGCGGCACTTCTGGTGCTCCTGCAGCAGTGCACCAGGTGGGGCGGCCGGGTCTTCTGCTCTTCAGGTCCTCGGAGTCACCCTTCCTGCGGGCCGGATTGGCTAGGAGCCTTTTGAAGCCTCGCTGCTTCAAAGGGGCAGACAAGCAGGGAGGGAGGAGCAGGAGGTTGAAGGGTAAACAAATGAGCGAACGAGCAGCAAGCAGGCAAGCATTGCTCCCCCCGGACACACACACACACACACACACACACACATCACCTCTCGCTTGAGCACGTCCGAGGCGTCAGGGGGGTCCCGTCGTAGGCTATTTGTGAGGACCTTCACGTCGCTGACCCCTTACGTACGTCATCATGACACCCCCTCCCCCCTATTCTCCTCCCACGTACGTCACCATGACCCACCCCTCCACCCCCCACACTTATACAGTGCGACCCTCATCGGCACTTTGGTGCGGACCCTGTTCCAAGAGGGCCACTGCCTCTGGTGAGAGTGGCTTTTTACCTTTTCGTCAATCTCAGACCTAATTTTTTTTAGTTTATTTTCCTCGCTCTTCTATTAGGTCTCCTTTGCTTTGCTGTACTTCCCATACCGTAGTCTTGTATCCCTTCCTTGGTGGACCATGTTTATGTATTGCATTTTAGAAGATCTCCATATCTCATGGTCGTCTGTCCCTTGCCTCTCCCATCCTTCCCATGTAGTCTGTCCACACGATCCTTCCTTTATGTTCCTTCGTCCCTTCTCCATTGTACCGACGTCACGCCTCTGAACCGTCCAGTTTCATAGCGAGTTTCTTCTCTCTCTCTTTAGTTTCCTCGACCTTGTCTGAGCCACTCGGTGATGACCAGGGATTAGGGAGGTAGGTAGGGCAGTAGAAAGTCCCGACCCAACACACACACACACACACACACACACACACGCACACACGCTGGTCATCACTCACCACCTGACTCCATCGCCAGGTGTTGTTACTGACTCTCGCTCCACCTTCAGGTAGTGTGCTCCACCCCCCCCCCCATACACACACACACACACACACACACACACACACACACACACACACACACACAGAGGCTTCAGGAACTCGGAGTCATTTTCTTATGCCATTCTTAACCCCACATTCTTTTCCATCTCTCACCTGCCTTCAGCCACATTCTCACCCTCTCTTATTCCGCGCAGTCCTCCACCCGTTACCTGCTTTCTCTCATTTCTCTCTCACTACCTTGCCGGCATCGAGTGATATCCTTCAAGCTTCTCCCGCCCTTCTCATCCCCTTTCATCGAACTTCCTCTTTCCCAGCTCTCTACTTATCATCTTCCCCATCCTCCTGTCTAAGCCTCCTGTTCCTTCTCCTTATTTGTTTACAAGTCCTCTCCATGTTTCTCATCCTTGTTATTGTACCATCTCCTTCGCATCCCTTTCCCTCATTCCGTTTTCCCCCCTCCCTCCCCTCCTTCCTCATCAAACACACAACTTCCTCTCCTCCTCTCCCACTTCGTCACCTCCTCATAGCTATAATTATGTCTCTATTGCCTCCTCCTCCTCCCACCTCCTCCTCCAGGAGGCCCCACTCATGAGGTCTGGCACGAAGGGCAGGAAGATCCGGCCTGTGTTACCGAGCAAGGCTGCGTGGGGTTCAGGCAGTAGAGATGACCTCACCACTGCTATTAATATAGACACCCCCGACCATCCAGACCAGCTTGAGCTGCATGACGCCGCCGACGACGACTGCTGCAGCACGCGCCGTGAAAATAGATCTGTCAGATGGTGGCTACTCGGAAGAAAGGTTAGTGGGGACGGTGAAGACTCCGAGGGCCCCCCTCGCCTGGAGCCATCCCAGCTCACTATTAATCCCATTGTCTCTCGTGTAGGGGAGCAGTGTGGCTCGGTGTCTGTTGCTGCGAGGTAATTAGGTATTGTATTACCTTGATTACCTTTTTTTTTTTTTTTAGCGTAAGGTCTGCCCATCCTAGGCGTACACTACGTAGGCTACAGGACATCGTAGGGATCTTCTCAGAGGGGGTGTCCACGGACGTACTGTGACGACGGATTGCGTTGGTCGTAATTGATGGGTTGTTTAAGTGGTGGTAATGATTGAAGTCTTTTGTTTATCTCTCTCTCTCTCTCTTAAACTTCCATGAGAACGACAATACGACCCTTGATTGTGACGATACGACCCTTGAATGCGACGATACGACGCTTGATCAACGGTACGACCCTCGATTACGACGGTACGACCCACGATCACGACGGCACAACACTTGAAGGTGTGGATGGCCTGGCCTTTGACCCGTTGCATGATACAGATATATATCTATATCCCGAGAATGTCTCGACACGATGCAATTGTATTATATAAGTTAAAGAAAGAAAATGGTTGCCAGTCCGTTTAGTAGGGGATTGATGTGTTAAATGCCAGCTGGAGGGGTGTGCGTGTGTGCCCTATACAACAGACGGTGTAAGCGTTGCTACGTACATCACGAGGTCAACGCTTGTTTTTATGTTGTTGAGGAGAGAGAGAGAGATTTGACCTCCCTCAGCTGCAAGTGGAAGTAGGGTAACTTTATCAACCCCTTTGGTGGTAACAAGGTCAAGTGGTGGTTTGGTAGTTTGTAGGCGGGAGGGCAGACTCCGTCGTTCTAGCAGTATTACTTTCTGATGTCCAGTGCCAAATGTACGCTGGTCCTGAACAGGTCGCCATTTTTGTGTGTATGGTGTAGCCGGCGGGTGGAGGCACTGTGGTCCTGCGGATGAACCCCCCTGAACCCCCTTGAACCCTCTGACCCCTGTATAGGAGCGCAGCCTGGGGCATGTCACTCGCTCTCAGTCTGTTTGGTGGACGAATTACTGCGTCTGGCTTGCTTTCCTTCCCCCCCCTCCCCTCCCCCTCTAAACTCCCCCGTGCCGTCCCTCCTCCACGCACACCACCGCCACACGCACCCTGAACAGTGTTGTGGTGGTGAGGGGAGCTTGGTTTGGGGTTGGTTAGGGAGGGCTGCCTGGCCCTCCGACAGACCACAATATTACCTTCATCTCTCACACCAAATGTAAACATCTTTTGGGGGACGCGCCTATACTTCACCTCCTCTGCTCATGATCCTGTTGTTTCAATACTGTTCCCTCTCCTCCTCTTCCTCCTCCTCTCTTCTCTCTCCTTCTCCCCCTCCTCCTCCTCTTCTACATCCCCCTAATACTTTTTATTCTCCTCTTCTCCACTCTATATTTCCTCGTGTTTCCGTTTCCCGTCCGGGGCTTCGTCAATTTCAATTCTCCTGGCTGCAATTCTTTTTTTTTACCCACCCCCAGCGCTTGTTTGTCTCCTCTTCCTCTCTCTCGTTTCCTCTTCCTCCTCGACCTGGGTACACAGAGCGGGGGGGGGGGGGGAGAAGGGCCAGGCCAGGCATCAGCCGTCATTAATAACCCGGGCGTCAGTGCCAGATCGGCCGCCTCGCAGTGTCAGCTGACCACCAGGAACAGCAGGAGGAGGAGGAGGTGGTGGTGGTCAGTCACACGCATCCAAGAATAAACACACACACACACACACACACACACACACACACACACACACACACACACACACACACACACCCGGGGTCACCTCCGGCCCCTGAGGAGCTCGGTGGAGATGCTGGCTGACGTCGGCTGGTCGTCCTCAGTGCTCCTTAAATCTGATTTAGTCTGGTTATTTATTTATTTATTTGGCTTCTCTGACTCTCCCTCCCCCCCTTCCCCCTCCCGGTTATGCACAGAGACTTGATATTTGCCTCTCTCTCTCTCTCTCTCTCTCTCTCTCTCTCTGGTCCCGTCGTCGTGCAGCATCAAGGCTTGATCGTGTGACGTGTTCAACGAATCTCATTTTTCTTTTTATAAAGGGGGCCGGGGGGGGGGGGTCAGGTCTTCTGTTGTCGTCCCCTTGCGCCCACACCATCCAAGTAAGGCAGAGCGGGTCACAGCGTCTTGTAGGAGAGAGAGAGAGAGAGAGAGAGAGAGAGAGAGAGAGAGAGAGAGAGAGAGAGAGAGAGAGAGAGAGAGCGCGTGACGACGTGTGTGTGTGTGTGTGTGTGTGTGTGTGTGTGTGTGTGTTGGTACTACTTCTACTACTACTACTACTCTCTCCCCTTGCGCCGGCCGACACACTCTCTCACTCCCAGCCTCTCACTAATGCAGAGGGAGGTCAGCGGGTCTTGCGTCCAGAGTTAGTAACAAAGTTTTTTTTTCTTTTTTCTTTTTTTTTTCTCTGGGGCTCCCAAGTTGGGGACTAAGTTAAAGTGGAACGGGTGATGTGGTGAGAGAGAGAGAGAGAGAGAGAGAGAGAGAGAGAGAGAGAGAGAGAGAGAGAGAGAGAGAGAGAGAGAGAGATTATGTCTCCGTTTACAAGTTCCTACAGCAACTGTAGTAACGTTTTGCAACGTTCTTCCCAAACGTTTTGTTCGTCCTCTTTCTCATTTTCTTGATTCACTGAACGTCAGGTTGCTGTAGCTGTAGTATTATGTACCTGACGTAAGCAATATATACGTACGTGCGTACTCGTCATGCAACAGATTTACGTTCCCATGCAGGTCATTCGCTCCTGCGTCGGAATCTGCTTGTCGAAGATACCGAGAAACCGCGATAGCGTTGCTTGCTTGCTTGCCGATAACACCCCCCCCCCCTCCCCACCCCTTTCCCCTGGTGACGCCGGCGATAAGACTTGACGAAAGGTCGAGGGAGGGAGGGAGGGAGGGAGGAACGCGGCGGGGAGATGAGAGGTCAAGAGTTCGCCCTGCAGTGTACGAGGGTGACCTGAGAGGCTTGTAACGTGGACCAGACTACGTGGAGGTGTGGTGTCGGTGACGGGCAGCGCTGGAAGATGGTGTGTGTGTGTGTGTGTGTGTGTGTGTGTGTGTGACAGTCGACCCGGCGACGACTCAAGTCTGGCACCAGCTAGTGTGCTGGGTAGGGTAGTGTAGGAATGGATGGTTGTGACCTTCAGTTGAAAAGCTGGGTCAGCCGTCACTGCCTCTCTATGTCACGTTGTGGGAGAGGGCGGGGGCGCGGGGGTGTTTGTTCCCTGCTGCGACGATCGCATGACGCTGCTTCGGTCCTACGATCTCTCTCTCTCTCTCTCTCTCTCTCTCTCTCTCTCTCTCTCTCTCTCTCCACAGAGACGGACCAACGATATCAACAGACGATGTAAACCGCTGCAAACTGGAGACTTCCTTCCCCCTCCCCTCCCCTTCCCCCCTTCTCCCTTTCGGACACGATCCGACCGTCCTCGTAACTCGAGGGAAGACCATTGCAGCCATAGGGGTTGGGGGGGTCTTCTGAGTTACGTTTCCCCACCCACCCACCCGCCACCGGTGCGGTGCGGTGCGGTGCGCCACACAGGCCGCACGGAACTATAGCCGACCACGGAGACGATCGAGCGGTGGTGTGACGGAGAATATTTTAAGAGGACAAGACGCGTGAGATTGAGGTCGGGGGGTTACGTGTTGCGGGCGATCGTACGTGATACGCTGGGGACAAGCGGGGATTTAAGATAAGGGCGGGATTGACTTGGTGACAGACGACTCAAGGGCAAGCAGGCTGAGGGGTGATGCTGAAGAGATCGAGCCGAGGCCAGGGAAGCGACTCACCTCCTTAGTGCGCGCGCGCGCGTGTGTGTGTGTGTGTGTGTGTGTGGGAGGGCGTGAGAGAGACAGAGTGAGGGAAGGAGAGTAAGGAGAGCCCATCATAGAGATGTGAAGGGTGGGATTTAACAGTGGGGAAGCCCATCAGAGAATTGCATGGGGGAAGGAGGGGTTGCGTTAGAGAGTGGGAAAACCCATCAAAGAATTGGATGGGGGGGGAAGGATGGGTTGCGTTAGAGAGTGGGAAAACCCATCAGAGAATTAGATCGGGGAGAGGTTGCATAAGAGAGTGGGCAAGCCCATCAGAGAGCTCTGGGGAAGTTTATGGGAGAGAGAGAGAGAGAGAGAGAGAGAGAGAGAGAGAGAGAGAGAGAGAGAGAGAGAGAGAGAGAGAGAGAGAGAGAGATAATAACAAGTAATCGACTGATGGGTGAAAAAAAAAAAAAATTGTGGAGTGACGTCCCTGGGGCCATTCACCTGAGGAGGGGGGGGAGGGAGGGGGTGGTGATAAGGCTCGTAAAGTCCGTCAGCGTCCCCTTCTTAACCCCCCCCTCCTCCTCTTCACCACACCCCGCCCCTCCTCCTCTTCCTCCCTCGTGCTTGCTGAAGGCACTCACCACGATGATGACGGGTTCCTGGTAACCTACATGTTGGAGCGCGACGGTACGTACGTTGGTCGTAACGTTCGTGGGGGAGGACTGTATCGTTGTGCTATGTCGCGGCGTCGTCTTCAGGGATCGGGTCGTCATGCTCATGGCTCGTACTATCGTACTCAAGGGTCGTGCCTCCCTCTTGCTCAGGGCTCGTACCACCGTGCTCAAGGGTCGGACTCCCCTCTTGCTCAGGGCTCGTACCACCGTGCTCAAGGGTTGTGCTCCCCTCTTGCTCAGGGGTCGTGCCACCATGCTCAAGGGTCGTGCTCCCCTCTTCCTCAGGGCTCGTACCACCGTGCTCAAGGGTCGTGCTCCTCTTTTGCTCAGGGGGTCGTACCATTGACGTAGTGCCTACAACGACGAGGTACTGAAAATAGAGTTCCATGGCTAATGGTCGTCGTATTTTCCTGCATTTAGTTCTCTCTCCCGACGGAAGGAACTGTTGCGTCTGACGTGAATGTTATCAGCTGTTGCAGGTTACTCTTGTGGAGACTGAGGGAGGCGAGAGAGCATGGTAGTCGGGATTGTTGTCGTTGTAGAACAGGCCTCCACTCACAACCACAGGGGGTTGGTCGGCCTGGCTTAGTTGATTTTGTTGTTAAAGACGTATCAAGAATAATGTTAATATCTAGAGGGTGCAACGCAGGTGTTGATAGGGGTCTGTGAGTTATCAGAAGACCCAGGTTCGACACCTGCGTGTGTGTGTGTGTGTGTGTGTGTGTGTGTGTGTGTGATGCACGAAACACATCCTTCATGACGCGTGTGTACATACACGTAACATCTACATAATCCAATTTTTTTTCTTTTTTTGTCTCTTGATCCAAGCTGGTGTGTGACCCGTTGGCTGCGTTGCGGGCCCAGCCCGCTCAAGGTTATCAGTGTCACAGAGGAAGCAGGAGGGCTTGACCAGATCACACAAGGGCGGCCGGCTCTGTGCCTCCCTTCCTGCAAGCAGTGTCACATAGCCCGCTGGGTGTACCGTCAGGAACGACAACTCTGATACGTCCCCGGGCGCGTGTTTCGTAGATCAGGGAGGTGTAATAACATGCTGGCTTGTAGCTGCTCTCTCTGGGGGAGGAGGAGGAGAAGGGAGAGGGGAGAAAAAAAGAAGCCACTTCTGGAGTTTGCTCTCTGAGTTTTGCTGCGTGTCGGTGACTCGTCCCAGCGCCCTCAAACAAGGACTGTGAGAGAGAGAGAGAGAGAGAGAGAGAGAGAGAGAGAGAGAGAGAGAGAGAGAGAGAGAGAGAGAGAGAGAGTACATGATTTATGAGTGTCAGGTGAAGAGAGTCGACGGGTTTATGTTTGGGGTCGTTGGTCGACGAATATGACAGTCGTGGGTGGTTTATACTCTCATACCTGTACCGGCTTTGGAAGGGGAGCTTCACACCTGCAGACCTTAAACTGTCTTGCTGTCACACCTGCAGGCCTTAAACTGTCTTGCCGTCACACCTGCACAGCTTAAACTGTCTTGCCGTCATACCTGCACAGCTTAAAGTGTCTACCTACACATCAGCAGAGCTTTTGACTGTTTTACGAACACTCACGAAGCATAAACTGTATTCCTTACGTGATTCTGGAGCTGTTTAGAGTACCGCCCAGCACGACTGCGTGGGACTGAGTTATTTACTTCAACACCCACGGGACTTTTACCTACTTACCATACCAGGTATTATCAGTTTACCTTCACGCTCGCCGAGATGTGACCTGTCTCTGCCGCTCACGGCCCACGGCGCTATAAGCTGTTTACTGACACCACTGTAAAGGTGCGGCTGTTTACCTACCCAGCTGTCGGCCTGTGAGGCACGTCACCCTCCCTCCCCTCATATCAGCGGAGGCTCTGGATGTTTACCCGTGATATCTGTACACTTGTCACTTTCCTCTCGATCTCCTGACCAGTTATCTTCTGTGTCGATAGGGTTGCCGGACGACCGTATCTTCTTCGTAATGTGCGTGAGTCATTTGCCTTTCATTATTAGTGTGTGTGTGTGTGTGTGTGTGTGTGTGTGTGTGTGTGTGTGTGTGTGTGTATACATACATGAATATGGGTAAAGACACGATGCATATATACATACAAGGGTAAGACACAAGACAACACGTGTGTAATAAAAACTCTCGACCCTCAGTTACTACACAAGAAGTTATCAATGGTACACAGCGCCTCTGAGGTGGCCATGATTTGAGTGCTCAGTGTCTCGCCCTTGCCATCTCTCGTTTACCACGTGAAAAAAAAAAAAGAAAGGGTGATTCTCAGTCTCTCACGGGCGTCCCACAGGGCGAGTATCCCAGACTCGATTAAGTAGGCATCCGTGTGTGTCTGTACATCTGTTGACTCTCTGGGGCCAGAATATCTTTGTTGTTGTTTTTTTCCTGTAGAATTGTCAGTTTTTTTCTTTTTTTTTTTTATCAGATACGAGCGCTATCATGCAGCAGTCTCTCAACCCGTCCCCCCCAAAAAAATTTCCCTGATCTTGAGGGGTTATCATCGCTGTGGTAAAACCCGCTCTGATCAGGGCTGGGAGCCGAAGGCCAAGTCAAAGGCAGCCAGCCTACACCGACGGCGCGTCACAGCGGCGTCACCGCGGTCACGTTTGCCGTAACGTTAGTAACAGAAGGGTTGGCGTGGTTACCGCCTCACGATGTGGTGTGACGATGCAGCAGCGTCACACTTCCATGGTGGGAGGGTGAGAGGGGAGGGAGGGGGGTGTCTTCTTCCCTTCGAGATACACCTTCATTAGGGTGACGTAAAGGGTCAGGTCAAAGGCCAGGTCGTCAGTACCCAAGCGGGCACAGGGGGTCGTACCGTCATGCTCAAGGGTCGCACCGTCGTGCTCAAGGGTCGTTCCCTCGTGCTCAAGGATCGTATCGTCGTGCTCAAGGGCCGCACCGTCGTGCTCTAGGGTCGTTCCCTCGTGCTCGTGGGTCGTACCGTCGTGCTCAAGAGCCGTACCGTCGTGCTCAAGAGCCGTACCGTCGTGCTCAAGGGCCGCATCGTCGTGCTCATGGGTCGTACCGTCGTGCTCATGAGTCACTCCGTCGTTCTCATGGGGTTAAGGAAAAAATCTGTCGTAAGATAATGATGTAAAAAAATATTACATTCAAATGGAATATTCTCATTCATTTTCCTCTCTCGTAGCGACGTAAGCAGTTGGCAACTTACGTAAAGCGTCGCGCATGACGTCATACGGAGAGACCAGGTCAGGTCATATTCCTGAGCATATGACGGAATAGGTGACCAGGTCATGTCATATCCCTTATTAGACGGATAGGGATACCAGGTCAGGTCATATTCCTGAACATATGACGGAATAGGTGACCAGGTCATGTCATATACCTTAGGACCAGGTCAGGTCATATTCCTGAACAGCAGACGGACATGGGCTTCCACACCTCCATTCCCCCATGGCGATTGACCTGTGCTGTGGCGGTGGTGGGTGGAGTTCGACCCCTAACTGCTTAGCTTGCTGGTGGCATCAGCGACGTCAATACAGGCCTCCGTGAAGCCTAGCCCGTGCTCCAGCACACACACACACACACACACACACACACACACACACACACACTGCCGCTGCTCAAACCCCCAGGAAGCCTATGAGGTGCTCCCCCAGAGAGGCACACACACACACACACACACACACACACACACACACACACACACACACACACACACACACACACACACCAGAGGCCGCATAGGACCATATATGGTGGTGCTCAAGACGACGCTCTCCCTCTCCCCCCAGTCTCCCTTCCCTCCCCACCCTTTTACCCCCCACAATCCCCCCTTTTTGGAATATTCCCACCCACCACAACCCTTCTCCTCCTCCTCCTCCTCCGTGTACCATTCCTCTAATCATCTCTCCTCCCCCCTTAAATCCCCATCTTCACCCCTCCTTGAATCCCCGTCTTCACCCCCACCATCCCCACCATCCCCCACGACCGCCAACCCCCCCCCCCCCTTCCCCAACAGCCTTCCCCACGGATCACCTGAAGCCGAGGTCATGCCCTTATGAGTTTGGCCACTAACTGCAGTGACGTCATCTTGTTTTACGTTGTGAGGCCTCCACCGATGTGAAGATATAGTGGTAAATAGATAGATAGATAGATGGATAGATTGACTGGCTTAATTGTTTGATTGATTGATTTGCTAGATAGATAGATAAAGACTTATTGGATTTAGGTAGCCATTTGGCTGAAAATACACAGTTGAGGTATTCTGTGTCTGCCTGTGCGCGCGCGTGTGTGTGTGTGTGTGTGTGTGTGTGTACCCAAAATCTATCTTTTTGCATTGGTTTTAGTGACTGTGTCAGTTTCATGAGTCGTTTTTTTTTTTTCTTTCCTCCGGCTGTGGTATTTATTATTAGAAAGTCGAGGGCAGTGAACCTACGAGAATGTGACGGAAGGGATCCAACGTAAGGAGGAGAGCTGTCGCAATTCTGCCGTCGTAATCTGGCATCGTTGTATAACTAAGGGTACGTCACCGTTGCATCGAGTTCTCTGCTGTGACGTGTGTGGGACCAGAGATTTTACGAGCGCTCTCGTAAGTCGTGTAGGGGAGGAGAACCGGGTGGAAATGGTTATAATCAGTAAGGCGAATCGGTGAATCACAGGTGATCAGTGAGGAGAATCGGTGAATCACAGGTAATCAGTAATGCGAATCGGTGAATCACAAGTAATCACTAAGGAGAATCTGTGAATCACAGGTTATCAGTGAGGCGAATCGGTGAATCACAGGTGATCAGTAAGGTGAATCAATGAATCACAGGTGATCAGTAAGGTGAATCGGTGAATCACAGGTGATCAGTAAGGTGAATCAATGAATCACAGGTGATCAGTGAGGTGAATCGGTGAATCACAGGTGATCAGTAAGGTGAATCAATGAATCACAGGTGATCAGTAAGGTGAATCGGTGAATCACAGGTGATCAGTAAGGTGAATCAATGAATCACAGGTGATCAGTGAGGTGAATCGGTGAATCACAGGTGATCAGTAAGGTGAATCA